>NC_091745.1:68331267-68613767 GCF_043380555.1 Nothobranchius furzeri
TGTGACTATAAGAAAACTTACACTGAACATTCAGCTGGATCTTTGCAGACGTTTCTTCTCCCAGGTCATTCCTTGCCATGCACTGATAGCTACCGCTGTAGCTGGGATCAATTCGGTCAATGGATAAGACTGGTCCAGCCTCCTGGACCACATAATCATCCTTGTACCAGGTATAGTTGGTCACTGGTGGGTTTGAACGGGTCCTACAGAGCAGGGAAACTGAGCTGCCCTCCAGAATTGGACCAGAAAGTTCAAAAACCACAGCGGTTTCCTTCGGAAAAACTAAAAAACCCAAACACACATGAGCTCACTTGTTCTGGGCAACAAAAAAGACCGTGGTTCATGTTTTTGTGTGACTCTGACTTACACAGAATGTCTATCTGAGCAATGGAGGAATTCTGGGATCCATATTTGTTACTGACTCTGCAGAAAAATTGGTTGTCAGCTTCTGTGACTTTGACTGAAAGTGTTTTCTCAGATCCAACCTCCGCTGCTTCCTCTCCATCAACTCTGTACCAGGTGTAGTCATCCACAGCTGGATTCGCATTAGTGCTGCAGGTCAGAGTCACCGAGCTGCCTTCTATAACTGGACCAGGATTACCAACCGATGTGTTTTGTGGGGAGTCTTGAAAGAAAAGGAGAAAATTCTTAAATTTCAGCAAATATTTACAAAAAAATAAACATACTGACTATCAGAGATCACCCATGTCCTAAGTGATTGAAACAATGACTAAGTTGCAACCCATTGGACTAAAAAGTAGCATTTTTTTTAGCATATAGCACATATATATATATATTCATGTTGTACAGTTGTATGTGTCCACATTAAATATCATAATCAGTGCAGGTTTGTTTTAACTAGTTTGGCTGGTTTCTTTTGTTTTGATTCCAGTCTAGAGATGTTTTAATGATTTGGTCAAAAGAACTTCAACATGTCTGAAATCAACCCTTAAAGGTGAAATATGTAATAATGACACCCTGTGGTCAAATGTGGGTACTGCAGCCAATTTATAAAAATAAATAAATGAATTACTTTCTCACTGCTGTTCGGTCAGTTTCATGACAGTTGACAGTTATGACTCAGCACCAGAATATTCTGATGACAAGCAAAGATGATTCATATACAGTTGATAAGTCGATAAATACATTGATATATCTGGTGTTATTCAATGTTTTACGGTAGGGAACACTTACTACACTTATTACGGCTTAAGAGGAGTTCGATGTCTTGTTGTTAGCTTGCTGCTAAAGTTCAGAACGACTCATTATTATTATTAATATTATTATTATCCTGAGCTACTACAGCAATCAATTTCCCTCTGGGATTAATAAAGTATTTTTGAATTGAATTGAATTGAATTAAAGGAAGTAAAATGTCATGATTGACTAATTATTCACGTCATACATACATTTCACTTTAAAATCGAGTTGTTGACAGTTGAAAATGTAGCTTGAGATATTTATAGAGTCGACAATTATTTTTTTCTTATTCACCGTTAGCATTGTTAGCTCAATGTTAGCGTCTGGCCTGCTTCACCTGATATTAGAGTAAAATAAAAGGATGCTGTGGCTTCTTAGGGGTAGAAGAAGTAACTTCTGGGCTGCTCCTTCAGTTCTTTAAACAATTCTGGAGCTTTTTGTTCATCAATGTCGAATTACAAATGGCGCCGCAGCATTAACTCAGCACAGACTCTGCAACCTCATTGGCTCACATATTATTAACAAAAATTGTGTCCCTCTTTAACCATTTTGAAAGGAGAAAAACTGACAACTGAGAAATAAATCTATTTTAATGTAACCTTTCTTTCAGTGTGGATGAGACACTGGATAGTTTAGTGATTATTTCACTGTAAAATTCTTCCAAATTGTTCCTTTAAATTTGATTTATTGGATTTAACTCATTAATGCTGTAGTTCTTTTTTAATTGGCAGTCATGTGTGAGATAAATGAAGATTTTCTAGAAGGTTCTTGTTGTTTGCAGAGATTGAACTCTCCTAAAATAGCTTTACAAGGGGGTAATGTTACACTTACATTGCAAAAACATTTGAAACATACTCACAAAAAACATGCACAGTTAGAGATTTTTCAAAAAATATGTTGTTGTATCCCGCTTGTCGGCTGTAGAGAGCCGTGCAGGAAACCTTCTGTCCATTGTGGAGGTAAGAAGCATTAAAGTTCATGACAGAGATCACATGTTTTGCTGTTGGAGTATTCTCTGAGTCACCGAGACCGGGTGTCCATGTCAACACAGGAGGAAGAATAGGACAAGGAGAAACAGCTGAGCAGCTTAGAGTTACTGGAGTTCCTTCTTCTACTTGTAGCGTGGACGGAGTTATCGTTGGTCGAGGAAGTGAAACTAAAGAACACAACAATAATTAAACATATTGTCTAAATAAAATGTGTGAATTTACAAGGTCAGGAGTAAAACACAGAGCTGACCTTGGGTGGTGACACGGACCCATGCTGGAAAGTTGTACTTGAGTGGGTTGTCACACTGCAGTCTGAAGTAATAATCATCATAACTGTTTGAAGGCAGGTTAAGAAAGATGACAGTGCAGGCGCCTTCACGCAGATTCCCCATCAGCTGACCCTGGATGATGTTTTGTTTCACGTTTTCTCCAATGAGGCCAGAATCAAACACCTGCGTCCGTCTCCAGCCTCTCCTCCATATGGCCCTACACGACTCATCCAGGTTTTTATTCCAGATGGAAGGCACGCTGAAATTACAGGGAATGGCCACACAAGACCCACTCAGACCCTCCACTGACTGAGGTGTGGAGATGTCAAACTCTTGGCAGAAAGACACTGACCAGAAACAAAAATAAATAAGTAAATAATTTTGATGTTAGGAATTGTAATGACAAATGACTCAGATTCAACAAACTCTGAAAGGCTCACCTTGAAGTAAAACGGAAACATAGAAAACCCTTCCAACAAGTATCATGATTTCCTGTCAGGTGTCAATCCTGGAATAAAGATTTTTGCCAAGATATAGAAATGTAAAAAAAAACCAACAATAAGGGATGCACAGTACTGGCTTTTTTACAGATTTTCAATATACCGATATTGCTTCTCTTAATTTCTGATACCAAAAAAAACGAGATCGATATTTTTGGTTGCTAACATCACATATCTCCTATCACGCTTTCATTTTAAACACTCTCTGTGCAAAAAGACAACTACTTCAATTCAAGCTAGCAACAGGAAAAATGCATTTTGTCTCCAACAGCTAATTGTGCTTTTCAGTTGTCTTCGGAACTCGTTTTTTCCAAGGTACGTAAGCCGGAAATGACGCAATGAATCCATAGGACCTTGAGATCCCCAATTTAAAGATGACTGCGCCCGGTGCTACCAGGAACTAGTTACCGTCTTTATTTTTTTCTCGTTTATATGTTCTGATTTCTTTCTTTTTGCTATTTGCCTATCTCCAGCAGTCAATGGGCAAGTAGGTGGGGTACACCCTGGACAGAGAGCCAGTCCATCGCAGGGCAACACAGAGACACACAGGACAAACAACCATGCACACACACACACACACACACACACACACACCTAAGGACAATTTAGACAGACCAATCAACCTAACAGTCATGTTTCTGGACTGTGGGAGGAAGCCGGAGTACACGGAGAGAACCCACACATGCACAGGGAGAACATGCAAACTCCATGCAGAAAGATCCCAGGCCGGGAATCGAACCCAGGACCTTCTTGCTGCAAGGCAACAGCTCTAACCACTGCATCAGAACTTAAACTTTAAAAACTGTTTTAAAGAAAAATGACAACTTGAGGTTTGGTTACAGCAGCTGAATCCCATTCTCCCTGAGATAATACTGACAAATACCCACCACACAGGGCAAAAATCTTTATTTCTTCTCAAATAGTCCCTAAAAACAAACAAAACACAACCTCACATCATGTCAGTCATTCTGAGTCAGAGAAGTGGCCGAAGAGTTAGGGTGTGTTACTGAAACTGATACCGACCATTTTAAAAATAACATCTTAATGACGGTATCAGCTGATAATATTGGACATCGCTGCTATTTAATTGTATTCACTTATAAAGAGTACTTCACAATCAGCTTGTCTGACTGTTAAAAATGGAAAATTTGCCCTTTTTTTTACCCTCAGGCTTCATTAGGGACATTTTTGTCTGTTGCTATGTAAAAACTATAAATGCAAAAAATAAAACATTTTAGATATTTCATAACATATCAAGATTGATTTGTACTAAACACCCCAGGCAAAAAAAAAATCTCTTCTTTAGAAAAAAACTCGGTTTTAGTGTTTTTTATTTTATTTATTTTTTCTTTCATAAATTACAGCAAGGACTTTGAGTATTCAAACTAGCATTTCAAGGGTTAAAAGTCTCTAAAAGATTAAATTTTTTTTATGTTTGAGCAGGGTTGAAGTTGTTCATCAGATCTATGAAAAAAGTAAAAAAATATTAATGTATACACTTTTTATAACCACTTTTACAAGCGGACGTTTTTGTCCTCTATTGACTCTTTTGTATGAAAATTGAAGTGAAGCCTGAGGGTTAAGTCAAATGACCCCCACTGCGTTGTTCAAGACAGATTATTAATGTCTGTAAAACTTAAGTAAATTGTTTGAATATTAAAGGATAAATTTTCAAATAGCTTCTTATTACAGAGCTTTAAAATACTTGTTTTCTTACATGCCATAATAAGGTCATAAAAGAGAAATATTTATAAAAACTAACGATTTTACTTAAAGATATAAAGTTTCAGTTCAAAGAAGGGATAAGGTCAGGAAATTTCTAAATTTAGTATTTTATTTGTTAAATAAATAAATCAATGCTGGTGGAAATGATCAGACTTTAGCTTAAAAACGTTGTAATTCAGCAGTCAAAAGTCTGTTAGCAAGGAAAAGAAAAGGTTCAGCACACATCTGAAACATAAACTAATGAAAAGAACAATAAATAAACACATTTACCAGCATTGAGATTCCGTTATAATCCAACGTGTGTTTTGCGTAACACAGGCGGAGTGTGTTGATGCTCACTCGGCTGCTGGTGTGTGACTGGAGCTCTGCAAAACAAAGAGAATTTTTTTTTCCGTCTGTGCATCAGCTAAAGGACCACGTCTCAACAAGAGCTCAGGGTTGGTTTAGAATAAATGTTTTAAGAGTTTGAAGGATTTTTAAATACCCCAGGGACGCACATGAACTGTAAAAGTGATAAATTGTGTTTTTTCCTGTAGATGGAAGTCTCCAGTACACAATGAAGCTGCACGCTAAAAACACAACTAAAGGGTAATGTTTTCTGAGACCTGCAGAAACATTTCTTATGCTTACGTGTTAAAAATTTATCTGTCTCAGCGAGAACTTCACAAAAACAGGAAAACCAACCCCAGAGACGTTCAGAAGGATTCAGCATTTCATAATAATATCTTATGGTAATGGAAATCTTTTTATATTCAAACTGAAATTAAACAGACCAAGTTTTACTGGAATTGATTCAAAAAAAGCTTAATCAGAGTAAAGAATAAAGATCAAGGGATTTGACAGTGGAAGTTCTGATGAACTGATAAAATTAACCACATCCTTAGTGCTGCATCCTGTTTCGTACACAGGAAGACTCGTAAGAGCAAAAAAGGGGACGGGGTTAGAAAAAAGTATAATTATAGATTCTACTAGAACCTTCATTTGTGAGTTTAGGATCTTGTGTTGAAACTAGCTTTTTCTCTCCAATACCCCAGTTGTAGTTTGTGTGAAATTTGAGAAAAATGTAAACCGTTGCAAAGAAAAAAAAGCAAAAATGGAAAAATCTGTCAAAACTCTTTGTCCTGTTTAGTAAACCTGATATGGATGTTAGATCCCAATACATTTTGTTTATATAAATTTAAGATGGTTAATGAATTGCTGGAAAAAGAAAAAAAGAATACAACCCCAAAATAAAATAAAAAACACCCAACACAGGCATTCTCTGCGTTCAGTTCAGTGATTACAATTTTCTAGTTTTCACTAACAAATACATCTAATTTCTAAGCATTAATCAGTATAAAAAAAATGCTAGTTGGATTTGAATTTGAATATAAACATGTAGAGCTGTCACCAATGTAAAATAAAATCAGAGCAATAAAATGTTATATTGTGATAATACTGTCATGAATTTTATCATTATGTTTATCAATAACCCATTTCCTATAGTGAAGAGAGAATGAGACAATGAACAACAAGTCAAACAGAACTGTGGCATAATGCAAGAAGCAAAATGCCCCGAACATCATTTCACAGAGTTTATTTATACCAAGAGATAAGAAAGGAGAGAGAGTGTGTGTGTGTGTGTGTGTGTGTGTGTGTGTGTGTGTGTGTGTGTGTGTGTGTGTGTGTGTGTGTGTGCGTGTGCAAAGAGGCATAGAGCAATACATATTACGCTCGGTTGATTGAGTCAATGATCAAGAATAAATAAACATGAAATTTCCATAACAAACACCATTCTAACAATTTACATATTCTACTGGAAGAGCATGATAATATATTGTAAATATATGGAAAATGGTATTGTTATAACAATATTATGTTATAACTAGGGGTGGGACTAGATTAAAAATCAATCTAATTAATCACAGGATTTGTAATTAATCTTGATTAATTGCATTTTAATTGTTCAACACAAATTGCGTTCAAGCAATTTTTTTAATTAAAATTCTTTTATAGATAACAGACACACACTCCACAAGGTATATTTGATGTCATTGGTCTCATTATGAAAGTAACCACTGTGGAGTTTGTTGGGATGTCTGAATCTTAGTATGTGCATTATTGATGTAAGTGTGAATAGACATGGACTGTTGTAAATCTGTACTAAATACTAGGTGGCAGCAGAGCATTGCAGAGAGAGAGAGAGAGAGAGAGAGAGAGAGAGAGAGAGAGAGAGAGAGAGAGAGAGAGAGAGAGAGAGAGAGAGAGAGACAGAGAGAGAGAGAGAGAGAGAGAGAGAGAGAGAGAGAGAGAGAGAGAAAGAGAGAGAGAGAGAGAGAGAGGTGGAGTATACAGTCAATAAAGACGGCTCTCCCTTCCCCTGCATCCAACATGCCTCCAACTAAAAGGCAAAGTTATCCAGAGTTATCTCTGTAGTTATGCTGCTATAGGCTTAGACTGCTGGAGGACATACTGACCACTTTACATTTGACTACTTTCTTCTACAATTTGCTCCTTAACTATTATTTCCTGCAATTTCAGCTGTTAACTTTCTTTTTCCTCTTAAGTGTTTTTCTCTTTTTTGGTTTGGGATGGCCCAAGCTGGGCAAGTGGCCCACTTCGCTAAGCAACCCACCGGGACAGTGCCAGAATGCCAGATAGGCCAGTCCACCCCTGAATGTAACCATAGAAACATTACTTAGTATGTATGTTTTGTGTGCGTGTGCGTGTGTGTGCTCTGTCTTCTCGATCCCGAGTGAGTCGAGGCGGATGCTTATACCGAGCCAGGATCCTCTGGAGGTTTCTTCCTGTTAAAAGGGAGTTTTCCTCTCCACTGTCGCTGCATGCTTGTTTAGTATGAGGATTGCTATTAAGTCACTGACACTAGTCAGTGACTCGATGCAATTTGCTGGGTTCCTTATATAGGAAACTTTTTTCTGATTGGCTTAATGAACTGACCTGTATTGGAATGTTTATTACGTGAAGTGCCTTGAGACGACTCTTGTCATTATTTGGCGCCATATAAATAAGCTTGAATTGAACTGAGAGAGGTGTAGTGTAGAGTTCAGAGGAAGTTCTGCTGAGGGTTACAAGTAGAATGCTGTGTGTATGCCTGTCCATCCTGCTGTTATAAGTTTGCTTGAACAAAGTGACTGCCGGCCTGCTTTCTACCAACTAGAACACAAAAGTAGATTTTTTTTCTTTCTTTTCTTCATGAAGAGTATTTTGACATGATTAACTTAATTGTAGTTTTAGTTGTGTTTTGACAACTTTTAAAAGTTTAATATGATCTAGTAGTCCGGGCTCTGCAGTTTTGTTAGAATTGCAGCTTGATGATATTTATTGATATGTAGGGCATCGATTTTGATGCTACTTTTCAGGGCCCCAGATGGGGGCGCTCGGGCCCGTGTTTTTACGTTATTTTTTTCTAATTAATTATTTGTAATTAATTCTTTGAATTACCAACTCTAATGTTAATGTAACAGTTTAGCGCTGCCACCCACGCAAAATAAAATTAGACAACATATTATATTGTGATAAGTTTTATTTTATTATTTATGTTCACATTCTTACAATTTACATTTCAAGAATGTGAAAATATATTGTATGTGGAAAATTAGATTGTTGTAACACTTACCATGTTATAACGTGATGCCACTCTAATTTTAAATTGCATGGGTCGCAGCTGTACATTCTATACATTAGCATCATCACGTCCACAACCAAAAACCTTTTAATTGCATTTAGTTTTAGTTTGGGACAATTAAGGTGATAAAATCAAGGCTAATTATCATGAATATAAAACTTTTTAGTAAAATAATAGATAATATATTCTGCTTTTTATCCGAACATCTTCATATCTTTGTAATTTAAGTTTCTGAAGTTCAATGCATGTTTTAAAAATTTTAAGGGACTAAATATGACCTACTAAGTAGTTCACCAGTCAGTTAAAGGGTTAAATGATTCACTAGTGGTGGATTAACAAATTGCACTGTAATTTAAGCATTTAAAAAAATAAAAAAAATGCAAAAACCAAAAGCATACCCAAAGGTTTTTGTTTTATGAATAAACATTTATTTGCACCATGATAGAGTATATATTCATTCATTTGAAAGTCAAAGTCATATAAATTTTCAAAAAAATAAATAATCTTGAAAGTTGTACAAACATTCTAGGCTATGTGAAAACTCGGGAGGCAGGAAGTGGACACAGGAAAGAGAAGTGAGGGTCCAGATTCCACCAGTGGTTAGTGCACAGTAGTCCTGTGAAGCTGGTCTCTGACCAGCAGGGGGAGCTCCAGCTCAGAGTAGAACTCACTTGTAACAGATTCTCATGTATCATGCAGGCTGCTGAGGAACTGTAGCAACGTTTCTTTTAAAGCTTCTGCCTTCCTTCCATCAGTAACAGCATCAGGCACGTCTGTGCCCCAGACCTTGCACCTTCAGTTTGATGAGTCCAGGTCAGATCTTCAGCTAAAAGAGCCTTCCAGACAGAGGAGTGAACTATCACCCACAGTTGTGTGCTCAGTAGTTTATTCTCTGCGTTTCAGAGTCACATATGCAGGTCAGTAACGACTGTGCTCGTCTGTTGCCGTGACAATGACATCCATCCAGATCCGCATGGACACGGGGTTGGAAGCCACCAGGAAGAAGAGACGGTCGTACGTCTTCACGCAGAACGTAAGGCTCGGCCGCGGGGACTAAAGGGAGAAGGACATGAAGAATCAGCTCTTTGACATGAATCTGAGCGACTGATTACAGCAACACACCGATACACACACACACACAACTGAAGCAGGTCAAGCCGGTTCTGCTGCTCCCGTAAAGTCTGAAAGAATTCCTGGAAGGTTTTCTCTCAGATCTCTGAAATATTTTGGTAAACAAACCACAACCTGGTCTCTTTTACCTCACAAGAACAAGGTCCATCAATGGATGTTTCACCTCCAAACATGTCTAAATATAAAAGGCTTTGCTGGCTTACATTTAAATGTAAACATGAAACAACAAGATACTTTTACATTGTTGTCCATCAGTTGCTTAATAGTTTACCCAAATATTTATAGCCACAGATGTGCCTTGATGCCTTGATGTGGGTTTTTAGGACCAATACCAATTTCTGATCTTCTGTTGGTCTACTGATGCAAAAATTGTCCATTTTTATTTTAAAGAACAGAAATTACCAGAATATTTTTTAAACATTCAGATTAAGTTCAAATATGTATTCTATAGGCAGAAAGTCTTGGAAACATAAAGGTGGACCCTAAGTTACGTTTACTATTTATTTATTTTTTTTAGTTAGTATGAATTATCAGTTGGGCCTATTTTACACTGTAACAAACTATTAAGACTGCTCTTTCACTAGCTGATATTTAGACATTTTGATGGATTATCAAACGATAAAATACAAAATTCTAGGAAAACTAAAGAAAACAAAAGATCCAGTAATTGTGAAAAACATGAATAAGTATATTAAGCAAAAGCTATTTGGTTTTAATATTTAAGATGAGTTTTTAATATATTTTAAACTTATTTCTTTATTCAAAGCAGATAAAAACACCCTGTGGGACAAAACTATGAGGTAGACTTATTGTGAGACGATGCTGCTGCCCTCTCTGCTGTGCTGAGGTGGTACAACCGTCGTGAAGCTGCTCAGTCACTGTTGCTAAGGAGGACCACCCTCCTGAATATCAGCACATAAGCAATGAGCGTAAACAGGACTACAACACAAGCACTGACTCATGCATTCATCTGCTCGGTGAAGCTGAGCTAATGAACGTGTGCGCGGCTGAAATCGGAGGGAGATCGCTTTCACACCAGCAGACTTTTTCTGGGATGCATCTCTAGTTCAATACAAAATACTGAAATATGTTTTAAAAGCCCTTTTTGTTAAAGGAGTGGTTGATTCATTTAATCAGTACATTTGGAGCGGTCCCTAGTGAGGATGAATGCCTTTTAAGTTGTTCTCGGGGGAAACAAATATACGGGTGCATCATTTCTCTGACCCAGAAGTTGCCCACATCAGGGCTGAAATTCCGACTGCGGGTTTTGGAATCTTATTTCCTGGTATTTGGACATCTCACCTGTGATTGGATAACAGCAACGCCTACCAATGACTTGCAATGTTGTTGTTTTATTCGCAAATAACGCCCTGCATGTTAAATTCAGAGTGACGAGTAATAATAATTAAAATGTCTTTTCAGTTACCCACACCTTTAATAAAGAGTAATATTTACTTCAAAGGGAATACTTTCCTTAACTTATTTATTCTTAGTCTTGCTTGTTGCACTAAATCTCTCCATATAATAATACATATTTAACAAACAGCATTCTGGTTTGTGGTGTTTTAGCCGCTTTCAACTTGATTTATGGCTCTTCTCATCTTTGACAAAATTCAGACTTAAATTTGAATCTAGACCTTTCCAGTTTTGCATCATAGTTGGGTTTACAGCAGAGTTAGATGGAGCAGAATCTCAGAGTGTAATCTCTTAATCTTGTTCCATGTGAAGGAATTCGGTCTGTTTTTATTAGTAACACGTTTATAACAACATCTACAGTGGAAACCGTGCATGCTCATCTAAATTGCGCGCTAACACTTAACAATAAGGGTCCCTTTTATTAACAGTATTATTGAGTATTAATTACCAAAAGTGCAACTTATGAAAAGATTATAAATGTTTTTAGAGAATTTGCTTTAATAAAACCCAAAATAAAACTTCATAGAAGAAAAAAGATCCACAAACTAAACGAGTGAATGAAACATGAGACTCACAGAGGTGGCGGTGCGTAGATGGTCATAATAAACTTCTTCTATTGCCTGGAAGTAAATGACTCCTTTTAGCTTCCTCTCATCACAGTCTGCAACAGAAACAAAGATTTAAGATTATAACACTTACACGACTGCTTCATGCTGCTTAAATCGCTGATGACTTTGAATAGACCTCTGACATATTTGCAGTAACAGACGGTTGATCGTGTGATTTCATAACAACGGCTCCTCTTTATTGAGCTCAAACTGTGCAGCACAAAGGAGCCTTTTATTCGTACAAACACACGAATGCAAAGCACAAGAGCACACATCCAGTCTGGGATCCGGTCTAACCTGTATAGTAGGCCAGCCGCCTGTGGTCGGTGTCAAACAGGAACCACCTCTTCTTCCACGTCTTCACCCTCCCCCCTCGTTTGGTCAGGAAGCCCGCGCAGCGTCGAGGCGTGAGCCGCAGGTCCGTGCAGCTGGCCACTCCGTGACCCAGAGACTCCACGTGGGCCCGGAGGTCAAAGTTCGGGGAGAGGAAGAGAGCCAGGCTGCGCTGCTGGAGGGACAAGATTTTAAATGAGCCTCAAAATAAGTCTGCTTACATGGAAATACTGTATTGGCATTTTACAACAGAGGCTCTGGTTTTTAAAGCCGGGCGTACACTGTGAGACTTTTTCCACTTTTTTGAGCCGATTTTCCACTCGTGCGAGAATCCACTAGCCTGGCAAGCCAGACCAAACTTTGCAAAGCAAGAATTTGGTCTAGTTCACTAGGCTAAGAATCCACGAGATCGGGATGAGTTTTGTGCCGAGCGTCGTGTAGTGTACAGGGGGTTACGAGAGGCGATTAACACCACATGACCAGCTACCGATCAGCAATCGTGAGCTCGCACGGACTTCTGGCGTGTTTGATATTTTGCTCGTCCCTCGTGAGGGTATCGCACTGTTGAAGCGGCGCTGCGAGCAGCTGCAACCCAAAAAGTACCAGAACCGCTCACGGCGCATGCGCAATCCTGCATCAGCACCACTCGCCCGCTATTTCCCTAATAACACACGTTGTTCAATTTTAATTCTACACATTTTTTTACTCACAAATATTGTCAAGAAAGTGTGTTTGTCGTGTTCATGTCAAATTAAACTGATCACAAAACACAGATTTACTTTCTTTATTTCGTTTTCCTCATCCAACCCCCATAAATCCCTGTGTCCTCCTGCAGCACTCCCGAAGGACAACAGGCAAAACAACACAAAAAAGTCTGACGTGTTGTGTAAAAACTACTATTTTTAGCATACCGGTATGTTTAGGGCCGACGTGTTGCTGCCAGACGTACAGTGTGAGCAGTCAGGTCGCATCCGAGGACTGGGTCGTGCAGTGTGAGCACATGACTCGTGAGATCTGCCCTGCGAGGACGTCGTACAGTTTGAGATGAAGCTGAGTGCTGCGAGTGAAAAAGTCGCACAGTGTCCGCCCAGCTTAAGTCTCTACAGGACCGACCTGGACTCTGATGATAATAAATGCTATTATCAAGAAACTGACTTCTAAGAAGAATCTAGAAATGAAATCTCACAGTAGAAACAAAAACTCATAGTTGGAAAGAATTTGAAACAAAAAGGAAGTCTAACAATAGAAACAACAGAGGCTGCACCTGCTTAGCATGTTTTCCTGCAACTAAAATGACAATCTCTTTTGTACGGCCAATCTGTGTTTATCTTTGTTATTCATGTTTTGTTCTTTTCTTACACAGTTTCAAAAATAGTGTTTTACCCGACATGTTTCAGCTAGTATCTCTAACCGTCAACAGAGACCGCCGGGATTAGTGGCGGTAAAAGGAAGTGACGCCACTAACACTGGCAATCTCTGATGACAGCTAGAGATACTAGCTAAAACATGTCGGGTAAAACACTATTTTTTACTAAAACTGTAAGAAAAGAAAAAAAAATGGATCAAATGACATCATGCTTTGTATTCCAAAATCCAACTGCTGATTTTAAAGGTGTTTAATCAATTCACTTGCAGTCGTACTCTGGGGAAACAAAGCTTCGGTGCACCAGTTACAGGAACCAAAAGTGACCTACATCACAGCTGAGCCTCAGGCGGCATGTTTTGAAGTCTTATTTCCTGATATTTGTACATCTCGCCTCGGACCGGATGACAGCAACGCGTCAGTCAACCACTGACTTGCGACGTTGTTGTTTGTTCTCCACAAATAACACAAGCCTGGAGGAGTTCTGCTGTGTGGTGCAGTTGCTAATGTTAATGGTTAGCTTCTGCTAGCCAAGACTTTCTCTGCCGTTTCCTGGATGCTAAAACAAAACAGCCTTCCCTGTCGTCAATCAAGATAGAGGAGTCCATGAATGTTAAGTGACAGTAGCCATTTTACAAGACACACAGTGCTGGCAAATCGGCATATCCACCACAACGGGGTGTCTTATAAACGCACCATGCCGGCATGGCGTTGTGCAAATTTTGCGGCATTCGTGTCACCTTGCTTGGTGGTAATATTGCGGTCTTGGCGCAACAGAGGGAGGCGTCATGATGACGTGGGAGTTACTGCCGAGCTCCGGCCGGTAAATATATTGAAAATGAAAGTAAACACGAGCCGTAAGTTTTGCTTTCGAATAAAATCAGCTGAGACGGCAAACTGGAGCGCTGCAGCACTCCTAGAGCATTTCTCTGTTAGAGCTGGAGCTCAGAGCATCAGACACTGCACAGGGACTGTGGGGGAGAGACTCCTTTAGCAGCAGCTTGTTAAAAAAAACTTAACCATCGCGGCTTTAATTGCAATAAAAAACAAGTTATGTCCAAGATAAACAGAAGTCCGCTGCAGCGCAGGGATCGCCCCCATACCTCCTTTGTGCCACCATCGCCTAATCTTTTATAACAAGGACACGATCGCGCCACACTACCGCCACGGTCTGACCACTTATAAACGACCTTAGGCTCCCTGATGCCGCCACAGCATTGCGGCAAATTGAAGGCATTGTTTAGTAAAAAAACGGCTATTGTGACGTAGATCAGTCTGGCTTTTGTAATGTGAGAGTGGCTAATGTACAGAAGCGGGGGTAGAAGATGATCTTCACGTTTAGCCCACGTTAAACTCAGAGTGAGCAGTCATATTTAAAAATTCAAATGTTTCTCAGTGAACTCTGCGTTTATTTATTTTTTTAAATAAAGTGTGAGTAGAAATGAAAGCTTGAGTTTAGGTCATAATACAGATTATGTTGCATTATGGGTAATTCTCCTCGTCGTCGTCTTCCTCCGCTTATCCGGGTCCGGGTCGCGGGGGCAGCATCCCAACTAGGGAGCTCCAGACCGTCCTCTCCCCGGCCACCTCCACCAGCTCCTCCGGCAGGACCCCAAGGCGTTCCCGGACCAGATTGGAGATGTAACCTCCCCAACGTGTCCTGGGCAAGACCCTGCCGGCAGGACATGCCCGAAACAACTCCCCAGGGAGGCGTCCAGGAGGCATCCTGACCAGATGCCCAAACCACCTCAACTGGCTCCTTTCGATCCGGAGGAGCAGCGATTCTACTCCGAGTCCCTCCCGAATGTCCGAGCTCCTCACCCTATCTCTAAGGCTGACCCCGGCCACCTTACGGAGGAAACTCATTTTGGCCCCTTGTATCCGTGATCTCGTTCTTTCGGTCATTACCCAAAGCTCATGACCATAGGTGAGGCTTGGGACGTAGATCGACCAATAAATCGAGAGCCTGGCTTTCTGGCTCAGCTCCCTCTTCACCACGACAGATCGGCTCAGCGTCCGCATCACTGCAGATGCTGAACCAATCCGCCTGTCGATCTCCCGATCCCTCCTACCCTCACTCGTGAACAACACCCCGAGATACTTAAAACTCCTCCACTTGAGGTAGGACCTCTCTCCTGACCCGGAGTTGGCAAGCCACTCTTTTCCGGTTGAGAACCGTGGTCTCAGATTTGGAGGTGCTGATCCTCATCCCAGCCGTTTCACACTCGGCCGTGAACCTACCCAGCTGGATGAAGCTAGGAGGACCACATCATCATTCTGAAACCCCAAATATGTTGAGTAATGCACGAACTCCTGCATCAGTTTTATAATTTAGCTAATTGCTAAATGTGAAAATAATGTATTTCATGTTGTTTTATGAGTTTGTATGTTATTTATACCTCAGAGGAGTTTGGGGGTGAAACGACCTTCGGCGCTTCAATAGCTTCTGGTTCTGGCTTTGATTGGGTCTCTGGTTCTGGTGGATCTTCTCTGGTGGAGTTAAGATCTCTTTGGATTCTTTCCTCCAGCAGCACCATCCGCCGCCGCTCCTCCTGGTCCAACAAACGAGCATTAGAATCTGCTAACGTTGCTTCTACTAAAACAAAAACTGACCAACAAACTACTTCTGTACATTTTTCAGTTCTGATACTAGCCAGTGCTGCTAACAGTCCAACCATATGCTGGATGATCACGTGTGAGCTGAGTGTGTGTCAGCCAGGACCAGACCGTGCCTAACGCGGTGTGTCACCCATGATTAGGGAAGAGTTTCCCATGCCGGGTTACTCACCCGCTCTCTAAGCAGCCTCTCTCTCTCTGCTTTGGCTTCCCTCAGTTTCTTCTCAATCTCAACCAGATCCAGAAGACACGGGCTGCGGAGGAGGAACAATAAACAGAAAATTAAACACATAATATATCTTATAATAAACAAATAAATCAAAAAGCACATTAGTTTTAGTGCCAAGGAACACAATAATTGAAAACAAACAATCCAGCAAAACGTTTGTGTATATTTAAAAGGGAGGATGCTCCAATGAGAGCAAACAGTATCAGCCATTATCACCTGTTCCTGTGCTTGTCACTCATTATCTAAGTACTGTCAGTAAGAACGATCATCTAAATAAGTCTGCAGAGTATAAATGGAATAAATGAGAAAGCCAAAAGTCTAAAGAGTTTTTGCTTATTCAGTCCCGTACAAGAACGCATCAAAACCAAGCAGCAGGCGGCTGCAGAACCCGAGCCAGGTTCTGTTGGAGGTTTCTTCCTGTTAAAGGGGAGTTTTCCTCTCCACTGTCGCTGCATGCTTGCTTAATATTGGACTGCTGTAAAGTCTCCGAGACAACAAGTCAGGGACTCGATGCAATCTGCTGTTTTTTTTATAGGAAACTTAATTAATTAGTTATAATGAACTGATAAGGATGTTTGATTTGAAGGTTTGCTTTGTGAAGTGCCTTGAGGCGACTCTTGTTGTGAATTGGTGCAATACTTAAATCCAATATATAAAAGAATTGAACCAGCAGCAAAAACGCGTGGCTTTTTTCCTGAATTCGCCATCAATAAGCTCCAAGTCATGTTAGCAAGAACAAATATTCTGTGTGAAGTTTTTTACGAACAGAGGGAAAATCTTCAAGTTTAGCAGTAATTGAAAAACATGCATTTCCTTTTCTGTTAATTATAAACATTTTGGGTAGATGAGCTGACAGTCATTATCAGTCCTCAAATCTTTCAAATTTGTTTCTTTATGTTTATTTAGTTGTAAACTAGTTGTAAACCAGAAAAGTCAGATTCGCCGTTTTGTGGCTGTAATCTTGGCAGTGGAGAGGAGCAATATTATACAATATTATATATAAATATATATATATGAAGATTTCACCCCGATAACAATAAATGGATATCTACAGGCATGCGCAGAAACAAAAGTTGTCCACTAGATGGGGCTGTCACGTGTATCTTGTTGAGTCACATTTTTTTGTGACTCAAGGTGGTGCAGCTTCTTAAAGGGACAGGAACGTTGCCAACCTACACACATCTTTTTATTTTTTTATTATCAGATTTATTGACATGGGAAAAATGATCACGATAAAAGTCAGAAATTTCGATGACGATACATTTTCGATTTATTGGCCAGCCCTAATGCATATATATATATATATATATATATATATATATATATATATATATACACACCAAACGTGATTTCCTCCTCCTTTTTGAATGCTTGCTTTTGGCATAAACAAACCATGATCTATGAAGTCTCAAGGTATTTCGTGATCTCGCAAGTTCGGCGAGGACAGCAGAGAAGCCCCTCCGCAGCTGAGACTCTCTCCCAGTGTGGATTGGCGTGCAGCGAAGTACACACGTATACCTTTCCGCTGATGCCTCCAGTGTTAATTTGTGGCAGCATAATCTCCAAAGGCCCCTCATGCCACACCCTTACTCTTAAAGCAATATTGGCTTCCCATTCGGTCTAGCGCAAACTATAAAATCTTGCTCTTGACATTTCGGGCATTGTACAATCAAACCTTTGGTTACATCACAGAATGTGTGAAATATGTCACTGAGATCGAGCAATCAGAGCCTGCTGGCTGTGCCTCGCACCAGGATGAAAACTAAGGGTCAGCGCGAATGCCCTAATCTCTAAAAGGCCCTCTCAGCAACTCCAGCAGGTTGACTCGGTGGATGTGTTTAAAATATCAGCTTTTAATTGATTGTTTTTACTCATCCTGTCTTGACAGAAGCTTTATAAATAGAGTTTTACGTTTTGTAATCATAGTTATATCTTGCTAAAGCACATCGCATTAATCCAGAACTGACCTGGGTGCACGAGAGCTGGTTGTGCTGTTGCACGGCGTGCGGAGCGCGGCGCCGTTACCGGTCCCGGGACTGAGCCCGTTGCTGTGCTTGTTGCTGAGTCTATGGGATGGGACGGGGGAAACGTAGATGTCTGGAGGCTGGCTGTCTGGAAGCGACCTCACCAACCCTGGAAGTGGAAGGAGAGACACAAGCAGGGCGTAAAGGTAAAACCTAGCAAGACTTGACATGAGCTGGTGGATCAGGTAAACATCTGACAGAGTAGTCGGGACAAAAACATAAAAACGGGAGTTTCTCGTGTGCCGTGTGCTCAGCATCACAGTAACAAGATCTCCTGACACACCTTTGATTTGACTAAAAGGGAGGGAACTGAACAAACACAGCATGAACACACAGAGAGAGTCTTTATTGTCCTGAACTACAAAGCTTGAGCCACCAGGAGCAAAATGAAAGGTAGAAAAATGAGATTAGCTCGTAACTCACCCTGCATCGACATGGGCCTGTCGCTGGGACGGTTGTTTCGATGCAAGCTTCTTCTTCTGGGCAAACTGGAAGCATCTTTGTTTGGTTCCTGGAGATAAAAGCAGTCACCAACGACGATAAATAATGTCCCAAAGTATCAGAAGTACAAACAAATGTCCAAAGCTGATTTCATTAGCTTTAATGAGAAGAGATTTGAGTTTTAAAACCACATCTTTTGAGTTAAGAGCGTTTCCACGGAAACGTGGACTCAGAAGCTCTGAGGGTATCAGATCAGGATCTGTGTATTTCTTTGTGGTCTTTGTAAATTTGGCAGTTGTGTTCACCCAAAACTTCAGAGTGGTTTTAAAGCTGTGGTACGGGGCACACCTGTGGAGGCTTGTGAACAGTCAAAGGTGAAAGTGACATCATGCACGGAGCTGAGCCGGTGATGTTTGACCAATCCGCGAGAGGCTTCTTCTCCTTGAGAACCTGTTGGACCAGATTCAGTTTCAAAATTTAGCAACAGACTGACGACGTCTTAAAATATGTTTTTGTTTGAGCTTAGCTGAAGGGCAGGGGACGACAAACACGTCTAGAAAAGCTGCCATCACATCTGGCTGAGAAGTAAAATGACTTAAGACTTCCTAGATGGATCGTAATGAGTTAAAAAAACCATCACAGCAACTTTCTCTCTCCTGGAGCCCTCCCACCCGGCTCGGCTCACAAACGCACGAGCAATTCACTCACTTCATGCCGTCCGAAGTTTAACCCTCATTGATCCGTTTCTGTTTCACACCAACACATGGTATCAGGGAATGGTTTTCCAGGGATTCGAAAGCATCCACGAGTCAAATCTACTCATACACGTTCCATCTACGTTCTCACAGCACTGTAATCCAACCAGATTCTCTCCTCGAACATCATCTACGACTCAACGATCCGCACACTCCTCATTCCCTTTCTGTTACGTTTTTGACTTGTTGCTCATTCCTCCTTCCCTACAACACCACTCCCCTCTGTCATCCGTCTGTTTCGGCTATCCTATTTTTAACAAAACACCCTAACTTAAAAAAAATAAGTTTTAACATCCCTCAGACACACACAGATGCATTTGTATCCAATCTGTCAGCTTACCACTTACAGTAGGGATGTGAAACTTCTCCCAGCTGGCCGTCTCTCCCTCTCTCATGCATCCACACACACACACACACACCCTTCCACACACAAACACAACCACAGCACCCACCCTCATGTCGTTTACTCCTCCCTCCCTCCTTCCTTTCGGCTTGAGTCGTGCTCGCTGACTAACTCCCTCTGCCCATTTGATTTGTTTTTTCCTCTTCCAGATCTTGTCTGCTGATCACTTGATCTGGTGCTGTCAGAGCGCGCAGAGCAAAGACAACCCACCGCCGAGGGGATAAAGCCCCAACACGGTTTAATTACTGGGTAAGTCACATTCCCTGGAATGGCAAGTATTTATGATAAAAGCGGCACCAGCACAGTGGGATGTCCTCTAAACATATCTAGGAGTTCAATTAAAACTCAAAGTTTAATGACAAGTTGCGAAATCTTTAACTCATTCAATGCCATTAACGACTAAAGTCGTCATTTTAGATAGGAATGCACCGATACCTCTTTTACAAGTTACAGTGAAGCCATTTTCAAGCAACTGCATTGGTATCGGTTCCTGGTATCGGTTAACTTTTACCGATACTGGTATCGGTATCGGCACTGATACAGATACCAGTATCGGTATCGGTGCATACCTAATTTTAGATCCAACCGTTGACTGCCATTGACGACTAAAGTCGTCATTTTAGATCCAACCGTTCACTGCCAATGACGACTAAAGTCGTCATTTGCATTTTTTTTTACTGTTTGGGCATCGGAACGAGCCCCCGCGCTGAGAGAACAAACATCTCAGCCCTGATGCCGATCTTCATCCGCATACGTCACACGTCACGTGATCAGGAAGCAACACGTCCATGTGTTTGGAGATCGTTTTGGGCCGTTCCTGTAAAAAAAGTGAGGCGCGAACCGGAAAAGCGTCTGCCGATCACAATTCGACAACGGATTATGTAAGAACGGATAACGCTCTAAACACGCGGCTTCTTCCTGATGTAAGAGGTTAGTCTCTTCTTTGTTTTGGTTGTTTTGGCGTCGACATCATCCTAGCGCGCAATGTTCTGTGACTCTTAAAAAAACAGTAAAAACGGTGAGAAACGCTGGCAGCGAAGGCTGTTAGTGATCAGGAAACGGCTGGCAGTGAATGAGTTAATGGAGCAAAAGCTAAAAGTTGCCAGACCAACCAAATAATAGAAACTTTGGTCCTTAAGGCATCAGTTTAATTAAAGTAGCTCATGTGTCCTGATCCCTCTCATGCTAAGGTCAAAGGTCAATATACCAAATAAGCCACTCCCACAGCACCAGCCCGATGCACCTAGGCATTTAAACGTGGTGAAGATGACTTTCAGAAGTTAAAACCGAGCTTCAGAAGGAAGGCAAACTGAGATTTAAGTGATTTAAACGCAGCATGGATGTTGGAGCCAGATGGGATAGTCTTTCAGAAAAATGCAGATCTGCTGGGAACTATCACCCACAACCATCTGTGGGCTTTAGAGAACGGTGAGAAAAAAGAGAAAATATCCAGTGAGCAACAGCTGTGCGGATGCAACAATGACCCAACACGGCCACCATAGTTTACAGCCAAACTGTGCTTTGCATAAATTACTCATCTACAGATTCAGAACACACACACACATACACACACACACACACGCATGCATACATGCACGCACGCACGCACGCACACACACACAAGGAGGCCTTCTCTCCTCAGACCTGCAGAGTCATGTGACTTTCCTGTAGGCGAGTCACAAAGTGCGAACTAAAATAGATAACAGAATACAAACCGGCGCTGCTGAGTCATTACCAGCTGACCCAAAACACCTGAGCAAACTCTACATGGCATTCCCTTCAATCTGCTTCGTGTCTGTTGCACCGATTCACAACAAAAGTCACCTCAGGACACAACTTCTCACACTTTGCTGGAGATCCTGACCTGAGATGCCCTTAGATACAAAAAACAGTCAGCACTGAAAAAGACAAAATTAGTAAAAGCAAAGTCTGACCTCTCGAGCAGTTTGACTGGTGTGGAGGAGCTCCCTTTTCTCTTTCCTCAAGGAGTTCAGCTCTCTTTCCTTCTCCTTCTCCATCTCCCTCAGCTGCCTCTCCAGCTGCTGAACTCGTTCCTGAAGGTTCAGAGAGTCATGCCCATCAGCTTCGGCCACATGTCTGGTTCCTGTTTAAGGGGGTGGGGTGCTGCAGCCGATTCTTCTGCATGGCGCAAGTTTTAATCAAACATCAAAACTTTGTGAACTAATCTTCCTAAAAGAAACAACTTTAGGGCTGATGTGAGAACACAAAGATGGGATCAAAGTAGATCTCATTTAGATTTAATGAGAAATCTATGCACGGTTGTTTAATGCAGAGGAAATATTTCAAAGGGCAGCTCAAAAACATCAGAAATGACAATTCTGCACCTGAGAACGGTAAATGTAACGGATATTCATTCAAGTGCAACTAGCCACACTTGCTGATGCAATAACCAACATCGCTCTCACACAATCCCCATCGTCATCCTCCTCCAACAACATCAGGTCAACGAAGAGAAACAATTCAACACATTTGTCACCAGATATGATTTTAAATGGAATTCTACATGGTTGCAAATCTGCTGATTTGTTGAAAAAGGGGAAGAAAAAAAAACTCAACCAGAATCTGTTTCACTGTGTTTATGTGAAGGATGCATTTTTGTTTTATTCGTTGTTTTTAATGTAATGCTTGAATAAAAAGTTTTATATCAGAAAAATGCAAAGCTGCATACTTTAAATCCTCCTGCACAAGTTATCAGTTTTGTTTTGGGGGTCAATAAATAAAAAAAATAGGTAGGTAGAATTTCTCCGATTAAAAATGATGACTTTTGGGACTAGTGACTCGCAGCTTTAATGCAGCTTCGAGATGGAACTCCAAGGATTTTTGGCTCCAGTGAAATCAGGCTGGAGGCTAAACTGTTTTATCTGAAAAGCAGCCAAGCACATGAAAAGGCTTGTTGGGAACAAATTGAGATTAATCAAGTGTGCCGTCGTCTGCATCTTCTCAACCTACATCACACTCGCCCCTCGTTTAGAACGTTTAAACACCTGATCGTCGGCACCACTATACCTCACTGGGCTGTGAAACCAGAGGACAAATTTTTTAAAAATACTTCAAAATTTCACGAATCATCAGAGAAAGTGTCAAATCTCTCAGGACATACGGGACCTAGCTGCAAATGTTCAGGTTGCTATTAGATAGGATTTATAATTCTAATTGTCCATTTTATCGTCTCATATAGTTGAGAACTGTTCCAGACCTCCTCAATAACTGATTATTTTCAGAGGAAATTAGTTATACAATATTTTTCTATTTGTTCTAAAATCTGGCGACGCAACAGGATATCGAGAACCTTCACAACAGTTTGGAAACCTTTTGAAAACCCGTTAAAAATGTGGTTTGCAATTTGTTGTCAACATTTACAGCCCGTGGCTTAAAAGTGTTCCCATGCATTATGTGATATACGATATAATTAAAGGTCGACCGATTTTGGCTTTTCTATTACTGATAGATTCTACGGCCAATATCTAGACGTTTTCCACCTTTTTTACATGCTAAAATGTCTCTAATAACCAGTTAATGCACCAAATGTCTGAAGTTAAATCAGCTTTCAAACTCTGAATTTAACCAATTGTTTAATTTTAAAGGGATACTATGCAGCTTTTTCATTTTCATGAACCAGTATGTGCTAAAATGTCCCTTTACAGCAGGGGAGGGCCGGTATCCAGCGGGTTTTAGTTTTAACCTGCTTCAACATGCCTGATTTCAATCAGCAGGTAATTAAGAGGCTGCTGCAGAGCCTGCTGAGCTGCTGCACAAGTGATTCAACCACTCAATCAAGTGGGTTGGGGCAGAGAAACCACTAAAACGTGCTGGATACTGTCCCACTAAGCCCGGAATTGAATACCCCTGCTTTACAGGGTTAAGCCTGGTTTATGCTTCTCCGTCAGCTCCACAAGGGACAGACACGCACGGATTGACGGAAGCGTTTTGCTCTTTTACTTTTCCGTCTCCTGGAGAGTGTTGCAAAGCAATTGCCTGGCAGGACAACAGAGGGCGTAGCGCTGTTCTGTGGTATCCTGTCATGTATCGGTCCAAGATAGTGTGTTTGTATTGTGTTTTTTGTGTATATAAGAGACTTTTAACATGGACATATTTGTCTCTCATTCTCCCACCACTTCATGCGCTCCCCACCTCTAAACCCACGTTTCCTGTCATTTCCATCCACAAATAAAACGCTTGCTGTGTATATTTTCACTCCTCCAGTCACGGGAGAATGAAACGTTCATATTTTTAGAGTTTTTTCGCGAGGTATTCTTCAAGCTTCTCCGTGTCTGCCGCTAGTTATCCTCAGCTCTCTTTGCAATGGCGGCGCTGTAAACAACAGCGGCATTCTGACAAGTCACAAGCTTGCGTAATCCGTCTCGTTCGACGGATGTTTAAAAAAGTGGGCTCGACTCCGTACGTACTTGCGTGCCTGCCGGAGCCCTACGCAAGGACGGATAATGGAGTTGCGTGTCTCCGCACTGACGCAGACGGAGAAGCATAAATCAGGCTTTACAGGGTCAGACCCCACCACCCCCTGTGGTCAGAATACTGCACTTGAAACTTCAGAGTATCAGGACCGGTCTCTGTTGGACTTAGAAAACGCTGGAGCTGACATGCCTGGCACTGGAGTCTGCTTCCAGGACGATTCCTGCACGTTTTGAAATCTTGAACACTGCTGATTTGATTTGATTTAGTGGTGAGCCGCTCCTGTTGAAACTAATGAAGGCTGAGGAGATGTTTCAGCTGTCAGATTAAAGTGTTAAAAACATGAACGCACAACGAGTTGAGTTTCAATGTTGTTTTCACTTACGGACACTAGGGGGTGCTAAAAGCAGGCCAAAACTGCTTTATATCCCTTAAAATGTGTGCACTGCTCAGTGGTAAAACCAGACATCTAACTAAAGTTAATCAAACAAATTAATTAACTGACCAAGTATTAAATATTCTAAACTGGTAAAAATAAAGAAATATTTTAGTTGAAGTACATTTTAAGGGTATTTATTATGCAGATGTTATTCCTGCTTTACTAAAGGAGGTATATCTGCTTATGCAGATGTATGAAAAATGGTAAATATTGGCCTGATTTTGTGACTGGGTATTTACCATTTTTCATTTATTCATTATATTCATATAGTTTTCATATATCAGCATCAGCCATTACATGACTAATGGGAAAAATGGCAGCCTGATATATCGGTCGATAGCATCCACCGATGCTAGCATCGTGTGCGCTCGCTCTCCGTTCAAACTCCGTGTGAAATAGCTGTTAAAACGACTTTTAGAAGAATGTTCTCAATGAAACAAGAATGAGAAATGATGCTGCTTCAGGCAGAGAAGGGAAAGCTGATGAAAACTGGTCAGTGGAAAGGAGCCGTGTCGGCCACCCACCGAACAATTAAGAGACGTCTTTACAAGGTTTGGATTTAAACTATATTTTCCTACCAATTCATTTGGTTCACACATCCATACAGAGTGAAATAATAGCGCACTAGAACCGTTTTGCTCCACAACGTCGTTGTCAGCCTGCATTTAATGGCCAAAATTAAAACCTTCAAATTGACGGTTACTCAGAACTCTAGTGAAGTTGGAATTCTGGGAGTTCAGGTGTTAATAAACAGTAAATCAGACTGAACTGGGTGGCTGCTCCTCTTTATCCCGTCCAATGGCTTGTTTTATTATACTCAACAAAAATATAAACGCAACACCTTTTCTTCTGCTCCGATTTTTCATGAGATGGGACTTAAAGATCTAAAATTCATTCCAGATACACAATATTACCATTTCTCTCAAACATTGATCACAAATCAGTCTAAATGTGTAATAGTGAGCACCTGTGCTTTGCTGAGATAACCCATCCCACCTCACAGGCGTGCCACATCAAGATGCTGATCTGACATCATGAGTAGTGCACAGGTGTACCTTATACTGCCCATAATAAAAGGCCACCCTGGAATGTGCAGTTTTTTGCTTTATTGGGGGTCTGGGGACTCAGAACCGGTCAGTATCTGGTGTGACCACCATTTGCCTCATGCAGTGCAACACATCTTCTTCGCATAGAGTTTATCAGATTGTCAATTGTGGCCTGTGGAATGTTGGTCCACTCCTCTTCAATGGCTGTGCGAAGTTGTTGGATATTAGTGGGAACTGGTACACGCTGTAGTATACGCCGGTCAAGCACATCCCAAACATGCTCAACGGGTGACATGTCCGGTGAGTATGTTGGCCATGCAAGAACTGGGACATTTTCAGCTTCCAAGAATTGCGTACAGATCCTTGCAACTTGGGGCCGTGCATTATCTTGCTGAAACATGAGGTGATGTTCATGGATGTAAGGCACAACAATGGGCCTCGGGATCTCATCACGGTATCTCTGTGCATTCAAAATGCCATCAACAAAATGCACCTGTGTTCTTCGTCCATAACGATGCCTGCCCATACATAACTCCATCACCACCATGTGCCACTCGATCCACAACATGACATCAGCAAAGCGCTCACCCACACAACGCCACGCACGCTGTCTGCCATCTGCCCTGAGCAATGTAAATCGAGATTCATCCGTGAAGAGAACACCTCTCCAACGTGCCAGACGCCATTGAATGTGGGCATTTGCCCACTCAAGTCTGTTATGGCGACGAGCTGGAGTCAGGTCAAGACCCCGATAAGGACGAAGAGCATGCAGTTGAGCTTCCCTGAGACGGTTTCTGACAGATTGTGCAGAAATTTTTTGGTTATGCAAACCAATTGTTCAGCAGCTGTCTGAGTGGCTGGTCTCAGACGATCTTGGAGGTGAACCTGCTGGATGTGGAGGTCCTGGGCTGGTGTGGTTACACGTCGTCTGCGGTTGTGAGGCCAGTTGGATGTACTGCCATATTCTCTGAAACGCCTTTGGAGATGGCTTATGGTGGAGAAATGAACATTCAATGCACGAGCAACAGATCTGGTTGACATTCCTGCTGTCAGCATGCCAATTGCATGCTCCCTCAATGCTTGTGGCATCTGTGGCATTTTGCTGTGAGACAAAACTGCACATTCCAGGGTGGCCTTTTATTGTGGGCAGTATAAGGTACACCTGTGCACTACTCATGATGTCAGATCAGCATCTTGATGTGGCACGCCTGTGAGGTGGGATGAATTATCTCAGCAAAGCAGAAGTGCTCATTATCGCACATTTAGACTGATTTGTGAATAATGTTTGAGAGAAATGGTAATATTGTGTATCTGGAATGAATTTTAGATCTTTTGGTCAATCTCATGAAAAATCAGAGCAGAAACAAAGGTGTTGAGTTTATATTTTTGTTGAGTGTATTAGTTTTATAAATTTAGCTCTCAGCTTCCAACAAGCAGCTGTTCATCAAATCAAATGAAGCCAAATTGACGTGTTTTTTCATCTTCCTCGTTTCCATTTCCATATCCGTGTTCCCTTCATGACACTGAGGTTTTATTCACGGTGGTCTCAGATGTAATAAATCTATGAACCTGTGACAGATTAAAGATGACGCTTTCAGCCAAGAAGTCACTTCTTAGTGTCACAATTAGAAGGGAGAGAATAACGAGTGCTAACCTGCTTAGAAACCATGAACTGAACCAGATTAGAAGATTACACGTCTTCATCAGCTCATC
The DNA here is from genome assembly GCF_043380555.1 of Nothobranchius furzeri. Classification (NCBI taxonomy): domain Eukaryota; kingdom Metazoa; phylum Chordata; class Actinopteri; order Cyprinodontiformes; family Nothobranchiidae; genus Nothobranchius; species Nothobranchius furzeri. The sequence continues at coordinate 68,358,524 of NC_091745.1, forward strand.
CTAATCCGAGGTCGTGTCTGTTGTGGGCAACAAGGAAGCAAAAGCAAAGGAAGCCTTCTGTCTGAGGAAGATGTTCTGCTCTGAAGATCAATGACAGAGACTCTGTGATTAACATAGGAGGAGCACAAACTCTTGACTTTGAAGCTGAATTTTAGGTCTGCCTTCAGTTTATTTTTACTGACAAACTGAATCATTTCAGATGGTTTAAAACATTTTAGCCAGAAAAAATAAACGTCTGATTTCAGTCACAAACTTAGCTTCAGAGCTCAGTTTGACCTCCCTGCAGACTAAACAAAAGGGAGGTGCGAATCAGGATTTTTCATGAGCAAGTGTGACGTCACGCCTCAAAGGTAAACACGGACCACATGATCCACTGATAAACTGGAAACTCCTAAATTCCCAGAAGAGAGGCAGATGTTTTACCTGAGCCGTGTTGACCGCGTGCTGCTGACGAGACACTTCCTTCTCCATCTCTCCGTCACTCTCCCCCTCTCTCAGTTTTTCACCCGTGCCCTCGTCTTCCTCGTCGATGCCGCTCTCCCGTTCTAGAACACGGAATTCCCAGTCCTCGAACGCCCGAATAGCAGCTTCCATCGCCTCCCTTTCCTGCAAAAATAGACACAATCAACCACATCTTTATGTCTATTTAATAAATACTCTAATGTCCTTAAAGCACCCAGATGAAGTACTAGGATTAGTTCTTTCATCAGTCATGTCTACTGCCCCCTGGTGGAAGATCTCCAGGTCTAAAGGGCCTATTTAATTTCTTTATTCCGCTTTTATTGTTAAATAATTATATAACTAAACTAATTTTTATATTGTTGTTATATTTACATTAGCCAATGAATACTTTTGTTTTGAAAACTATATTGTTTTATTGTTATTTCACATTTCAGGCATTAAATTAATTTCAGCTCCAGAATGATTATAGAACACGTTTTTAGAGAAAGTGATCAAAGTTCTGTGGTCAAATGCAGAAAAGTTGGGTTTACAACTAAAACAGATGACAGTCACTCAGTTATTCTTATTAGTGGTAGTGGAAGTATCGCAGCTCCAACTGAGTTACATTAATAAAGACAATGCAGATTTGTGATATTACAGTTAATAATAGCTTGAAGAAGTCTTACATTTGTAACAAACAGAGTTAGAAAAACAGATGTTTCCTCATGCAAAACTAAAATCATTCCCAATTTATAACTACATGTTTTTAATGATGCTAGTTTCAATACTTTGTGCGCAGCATCTTCATTAAAAGGTCGCGTGCTTATAAACATTTATTACTACCTCCAAAATTTGACTTAACTGCTTCGGTTTCTGAAAGTTTTGCTGCATAAATAAAAGAAAACGAATCATTTTATGTTTCAAAGTTAAGAAACGATCCAGAACATCTCTCAGGCTGATTGTGCCAAACAGGTTTGTAAAAGTTTCCTCCAAACAAATCTCACACACACCCTGCCTTCTGTGTGTGTGTGTGTGTGTGTGTGTGTGTGTGTGTGTGTGTGTGTGTGTGTGTGTGTGTGTGTGTGTGTGTGTGTGTGTGTGTGTGTGTGTGTGTGTGTGTGTGTGTGAATGCATCTTTCTGCATGCACACTTCAGGTTTAACAGGTATTGAACAACCTGATACTGAAAAACAAGAGTCAGCAGTGATGTCAACACACACACACACACACACACACACACACACACACACACACACACACACCTACCTTTAAACAGCAGAGTATCAGCTGCCTTTAGGGTGCATGATGATTTACACTTAAAAGCAAATACTTTACAAAAACAACAACGAGGTGATTCGCAGATGTAAATTAGTATTTAATTTCAGAATTTCTAATTAAATGTAATGCAACATTTCATTATTTTATAAATTGTTGGAATTCTTCTTTTTAAAGATAAAATACCTCAAACCAACCAATCAGGAAGCTTATTTCATGTGAACAAGATTAGGTTTTGAGTCACATTTCTTCTAAAAATCAGCTCAAGTTTGACTGCAGCAACTTTAGAGAAGAGATGAATAAACTGAGGTCGAATGTGTTGTGAGTTTGTTCTGTTTGGGTTTTTATTTTACTATTTATTTCCTAACAGTAACCGAAAAATCCTCTTTATCTTGATCTGTTTCCAGGTCCTTTTTCTTATTGGTAATTTTGTTACTCTGGCTGCAAAAATAATAATATTTTACTCATTTGTATTGATTATTTTTAGAATTTCATTTCAATTATTAAAAACAGATAAAACACTGTCAGTGTTTTTAAACTAGCATCAGCTAATCCTTATTCAAACGGATGCTTTTGGGCCTTTTCATCTGATAAATAAGCATCTTGAGTCAAGCCCACCCCTACATTTGGTATCATCTATGCTGTCAGAATCAGACGCGGTACCATCTGCCCACCTGCTGCAGCTGAGTTCTGAGCTGCTCTCGTTGACTTTCTGGCTGACTGGGGATCAGCTTCTCCTTCTCCTCACACCTCCTCTTCAGCTCCTCCACCCTGCGTCTCTCCTCCTCCAGACTCTCTTGCTCCTGAACGAACAAAACCGTTTAGCCACAAAACCCCACCACTATGGCAAGCCAAATGAGCATTTATTCTGATATCAGGATATCAGCCAGAATTGTCATGAACATGTAAGCCATTTCTGTCCACTAGTTAACTAGTTAGACATGTTTGTGTCAACTAGTTAAATATTGAGGGTGAAAATGTGCCCACTAGTTAACTAGTGACAGCAGAAATGCGCACTAGTTAACTAGTGAACACATTTAGGCTTCTGTAGTTAACTAGTTGACAAAAAAACTGCTCACTAGTTAACTAGTAAAAGCAGAAATGCATAGCAGTCAGCTACTTGAAGGTATTTGTCTCACTAGTTAACTAGTGAGGGTCAAAATGTGCACACTAGTTAACTTGTGGTAGACATAAATGCGCACTAGTTAACTAGTGAACATATTTTGGCTGCACTAGTTAACTAGTTGACACATAAATGGCTCACTAGTTAACTAGTAAAGACCAAAATGCATACCAGTCAGCTAGTTGAAGGTTTTTGTGTCTCACTAGTTAACTAGTGATGGCCAAAATGTGCACACTAGTTAACTTGTGGTAGACATAAATGTGCACTAGTTAACTAGTGAACACATTTTGGCTTCACTAGTTAACTAGTTGTAACATAAATGGCTCACTAGTTAACTAGTAAAGGCCAAAGTGCATACCAGTCAGCTAGTTGTAGGTTTTTTGTGTCTCACTAGTTAACTATTGATGGCCAAAATGTGCACACTAGTTAACTAGTGAAGGCTTAACTCCTAACTAGTTAACTAGTTGGAGTAGGTCAGTGCCACTAGTTAACTAGTGAACCATTAATGGCTCACTAGCTAGCTAGTTGATGGCAGCAGGTTCACTAGTTACCTAGTTGATGCATCCATTGTCCAAACTAGTTAACTAGTGAGGACATAAATGTATACTAGTAAACTAGTTCAAGTCTACATTCACACTAGCTAGCTAGTTGCGCAGAATTCTAATCAGGAGGCGGATAATTTCTCAAATTAAGACTCTCTATTGGCTCCCTGTGTCAAAATAAAATATGACAACCAATCACAGTGCGGAATTTCGTAAAATCCCACCCCAAACATTTGCATGCGGCACACAAGTTAACATGCTGGCCAGAGGAACCTCAGCTAGTGAACTAGTAGTGGCTTCAGTGTGACACTTACATGTAAACTTGTGAAGGCAGAACTGCTCACTAGTTAACTAGAGAGGGTACAAATGTCCACTAGTTAACTAGTGAGGTGCAAAATAAGTGTCACTAGTTCACTAGTGGGCCCCAAATCGCCCACAAGTTAACTAGTAAGGTGCGGATATGCTCACTAGTTAACTAGTGAGGTGCAGATTTGCTCACTAGTTAACTAGTGCGCCCTAAAGCGCCCACTAGTTAACTAGTAAGGTGCAAAAAAGCATCACTAGTTAACTTGTAAAGTGCAGATATGCTCACTAGTTAACTAGTGGGCCCCAAAATGTCAACAAGTTAACTAGTAGGGTGCGGATTTGCTCACTAGTTAACTAGTGAGGCACAGATATGCTCACTAGTTAACTAGTGATGTGCAGATTTGCTCACTAGTTAACTAGTGAGGTGCAGATTTGCTCACTAGTTAACTAGTGTGCCCTAAAGCACCCACTAGTTAACTAGTAAGGTGCAAAAAAGCATCACTAGTTAACTTGTAAAGTGCAGATATGCTCACTAGTTAACTAGTGGGCCCCAAAACGCCAACTAGTTAACTAGTAGGGTGCGGATTTGCTCACTAGTTAACTAGTGAGGCACAGATATGCTCACTAGTTAACTAGTGAAGTGCAGATTTGCTTACTAGCTAACTAGTGAGGTGCGGATTTGCTCACTAGTTAACTAGTGAAGTGCGGATTTGCTCACTAGTTAACTAGTGAGGTGCGGATTTGCTCACTAGTTAACTAGTGAGGTGCGGATTTGCTCACTAGTTAACTAGTGAGGTGTGGATTTGCTCACTAGTTAACTAGTGAGGTGCAGATATGCTCACTAGTTAACTAGTGAGGTGCAGATATGCTCACTAGTTAACTAGTGCGCACAAGACGCACACTAGTTGCTGTTTTTGGAGCAATCTAGTTTACTTGTTATGTAAAATTGTGTTCTTACTAGTTAACTAGTGACAAATTTACCTTCACTAGTTAACTAGTTGACATATTTGGCCTTTCTAGTTCACTTGTAATGGGACAGGAAGCACTCACTAGTTAACTAGTGAGCATATCTGCATTATAATTTTTTCTCACTAGCTTATAGAGGGCAAACTGAGCCTTACATGTTAAGTAGTGAACACAAAACACTGTCACTAGTTAACTAGCTGCAGAAAAATGCCCCTAAAACTAGTAAATTTGTGGAATTTGAATAAATACACACTTGGCTGGCATTCTGTGTAACATGTTAACTAGTTCGACCGCTGTACTGCTCACTAGTTAGCTAGTGAGCAAATCCGGCCTTTACATGCAAATGAAGAAATGCAGAACAGCAATGTGATTGGTCCATTTAGGACTGAGAAACAGAGAAAGTATGGCGGACTCTGTTCAGGCTGTTCTAAGAGAAAATTTGATAAACTAAGATCGTTTGAGCACATAAATATGTTTTGACGATATTTGTAGCGAGAAAGTTGTGGTGTATTGCTGTAATCTTTGTTCAGTTAACGTGTGCAGTCTTTAGTTTTCAGTTATTAGTCTGAAAAAGCCTGGAGGCGGAAGGCAGCGGCAGACAGCATGTCTGTTTCTGTTGACAGGAAAGTGCAGAAACTCCGCAGAAATCTCCGTCAGATATATTGTTTCACATTTGTACGGAAGCGACAAGTTTATAATAATAAAAAAGGCTCTATTTTACATACGTTGCTGTAAAGCCTGCCAGCACTCATAGTGTTTTAAAGGTATGAATTTGCGAGATGTACTTCCTAGTGTTGGTGGTCTAGTGACTAACGCGTTCGCCTGCAATGGTGAAGATCGCGGGTTCGATACTGGATCATACAGTTTAGTTTTGTATATTATTTCACTTCTTTTCTTTTGCATAATTTTTGTATTTATGTCAACAAGAAACAAAATACGTAACGGATTAGTGGGCAGAGTCACACACACACACACACACACACACACACACACACACACACACACACACACACACACACACACACACACACACACACAAAACATGTAAACAAGTATTTTATGAGTATGAATCTGATTATTGCCGACAGTCGATATTTAAGCATGTGTGTCTCCCTTCCTCAATCCATCCTCGCAAAATAAAATCATCGGCACAGCACAGCAGGCTTTCTCTTGATCCAGAACTAGCACTTCGAAATTGATCATGTCCGCGGCCATCTGCTGCACAATCAGCTGCTCGCATCGCGGGAAACATTGAAAACAGCTTCATGAACTGAGACACAACAGGGTTAACATCGACAAAAAAATCCACAAATAAATCTAAATAATTAATGCCATTTCCGTCTTTTTCGTTGAAATATACAAATAGCAGATCATAAATCTAGAGCAGAAAAAGCTGCTGCAGGAAGCAGGGTCTGTAGTTATTCATGCACCAATTCATCAATGTGATTATTGATCAAGATCAGGTAAACTGATATTAATGTTGCAACATTTCATTTGATCATCTGAATGATACCACACAACTGAATGACCTGTTGAGTCTCTGCATATTCAGGTATTTACTACGGAAAACAAACAACAGCAGGCAGCAGCAGGACTCCCCGTGTTATTTCTCGGGTCGCTGGCCCGCGGTCGTCGGGGCCGCTGCGGTCAGCTCTTAGCCGGGAAGCCCTCGTTCGGCTGCGTGGGCTGCTTCACCGTGGACCAGCTCCCAGCAGCCACTGGTCGGGAGAAACGCTCTGGCTGCAGCTCCGATCAGACCCTACCAACACCTCGCCACAGACAGCACCGCATTAAAAGCCCACAATTACGACCCGCTCCCCAAAGTTACAGTTCTCAAGCACTGATGAACACATACATAACCCACAACAGCTATGAAATGTGTGTTATTTACGGCAAAAAGGAGATATTTTTCAAGCCGACGTGCCAATGTTAACCGCAGTTGGCTTGGAAATGTGCTGATTTTATTATTTTTGTCAATTAAAATCCCCCTTGTTTGCTCTTACGTTTTACGAAAACGCAATATTAATTAAAGCACGCTTTAGTGATCAGCATGTAAAGCAAAGAAGAAATGTGAACATTTCAACCCATTTCGAACCAACCAGTAATATGATTTCTTAATACGGTGCAGCGGCAGCATTTAAAAACCAAAATATAGTTTTTACTCTCCAAAAAAAGGAGAAGACAGTCACGGTGCAGCAACCCATTTTAGTCCATTAATCTCCACAATAAATATCCAGACAGAGAATTTCTACGGCCTCGCTGTAAACTCCAATGTCACCCAGGACCAGTCTTAAAGAGACAACGCGCTTAAAGGGAAAGTGTGTAGATTTCTGGCAATAGGGGGTAGTAAATACCAAAGTCACTGCAAACAAGCTGTATTTTTTGTTCAAGTGAGGACCTTACTAACTAATGCTCATAAAGCCAACAAAACTCTCTGGACTCTAGCTGTAACTCTCAAATTAGGATATGAGATTAATGACTCAGGTTCACGCTCCAATACATTAATTGTTTGAGAAATGCATCTTTTTATGTTGAGTGCCATCCGCCAAATAACACACGAGAAAAGGAAGAAGAAGAGTGTTGTTGCACAGTTTTCAAAGGAGTCAAAAACCACCAGCAAAACCATAAATACAGCTAAATAAACATAAAATCCAACATGGCGTCCTCCAGAGAGTCGGACCCTCGCCTGTGTATTTTATTACTATGAAGGGTACATGAACTGATTAGGAACACAATGTCATAGGGTCAAAGGTCAAGGTTGTGTGAGGTCATATATATATCAAAAATTGCCTGAACGGGTTGAATGATTTTGACCAAATCAGAGGTGATAGCTCCCTATCAAAGGTAGATAAACTGATCAGGTCACAACCTCATAGGGTCAAAGGTAAAGGTCGTGTGAGGCCGTATATATGAAAAATTGGTTTTTGTGTGCAATATCTTCTGAACAGGTTGAAATACTTTGACCAAATCGCAGGTGAGAACTCCCTATCTAAGGTAAATAAACTCATGAGGTACAAAACCTCATAGGGTCAAAGGTCAAGGTTGTGTGAGGCCGTATATATGAAAATTTGGCTTTTGTGTGCAATATCTCCTGAACGGGTTGAAGGATTTTGACAAAATCAGAGGTCATAACTCCCTATCAAAGGTAAATAAACTCATCACATACACAAGTTCATAGGGTCAGAGGTCAGTGTCATGAGAGGTAATATATATGACCAGTCAGGCATATCCCGCGACGCTCTGCATCGATTTCCAGGGCTTTCTTGTTTCTACAGAGTTTATGTAGGGTGCTGCTGGTTTGGGGTGTTATGTCAACAGGCAGAGTTTAGGAGTCTGACAGCTGTGGGGAAGAAACTGTTTCGGGACCTGGTAGTCTTAGTCCATAGGCTCCTGTAGCGCTTCCCAGAGGGCAGGAGGGTGAAGAGTCCATTCGATGGGTGACTGGAGTCTGATGGTTTTCCCTGCCCTTTTCAGACACCAAGAAAAAAGGAGAGTAACTTTATTTTGTTTGTGTGATTTTATTTTGTTGTGTGACTACTGGTTGCAGTTCCCTGTTCAATTGATTGCTGTTCCCTGTTAAATTTAAAAAAGAAAAAAGTCTAAAGTTTTGTTTTGACTGGAGAGAACTAAAAAAGTTTACACTGTCTTCTGGTACTAGCTCAAAATAACAAGTGGTGCTTGCTGCAGAACCACAAAGGCGGAGCTGCACCAGAAGGTGGAGCTGCACCAGAGTCAGCCCCGCCCATTCCAGAATCAGCCCCGCCCATTCCATTAGAGTCAGTCTAATTCCTTCCAGTTGTCAGACTTGATAGCATTCTGGAACCAAAGAGGGTGTTGTAGCTAAAAAATGCGAGATTGAGGACGGAGTTGAGAAGTTAATTGAACAGTTTTTGTAAAGGTTCCATATAATTAAAAATCTAACTTTTGGAACTTTTAATCATGTTATATTGTCATTTCCTCATAAGAAACACGCCAAAGCCATTTTTAGCCTAATTCATGCATTTTCCTCCCATCTCAGCTTCAATTTGGTCTCCTCCCCCGAAGCGGGTCTGGTCTTGGTTCTCAAATCTGGATATTCTGTGAATTTTCTGACAAATTATTTCTGAAATGACTTCTACTGAGACACCGCCAATAAACCATACATCCCATCTCAGAGACACACTGGGCAGCACAATTACATGTAACGCCACTTGATTTATAACAGATGTGGTGGTGTAGTGGTTATGGAGTCAGGTTGACATGCTGTTTCGCCTCCCAGTAGTGTAAGTTTTAGGTAGTTTACAACCTCTTTTCTTCATTTCTAGCTACACTTGCCAGTACTATGTTTACAACAATTTACTGGTATACCGTTTAACATATAATGTGTTTATTTATTTATTTATTCGTTTATTTAGCCAGTGTGAGTCCATTTGTGAGCAGAGTTTCAACTAAAATGCTGTTTAGGAACGACCAAATTCAAAGAACTTTTAGCGACATAAATATTTTGCTGAAAAGAAACATTACAACTAAAATATAAACAAATTGAATGTGGCTAAATAGACTGCTGATGATCCCACCGAGAATCGAACCAGCATCAGCTGAGGGGAAAGCAAAAACCAACTCAGACGATTTTACCACTAGACTACCAGAGGCCATTCAATAGACTGAAGTGCTGTTGTACACCACTTTTATTAGACCAGCTGTAGGCAGATATTCGCTAAAAGAAACCTTTTCATTTCGAGATATATTCAGTCTTTGTCATGTAGCAAGTTATATTTATCTTGTTTAATTGGAGTATAGAACATAGCATTAACGACTGTAAACTAGTAACAGCCGTAATTCATGTGGGTCAGGTCAGTTTGCGATAAAGTTGAAAACAAAAACGGAAGTCAGTGGGCTAGGCTGAGTTTGCGTGAATGGGCGGGGTGCAGCTCCGCCTTTGTGGTTTTGCAGCCAGCACCCTCTCCAAAATAACCACAGTTTTTTCCCTCAGTGTCATTTGATCTATTTCTTGGGAAGATGGATGGATGGATGGATGGAGATATATATATATATATATATATATATAATTATTTTTAATATAGCCTTTTTCAATACCAAACTTTCAATACCAAACAAAAATGAACTACAATAAAATTACTGGCACACTAAATTCCAATTCTCCTCAATGGGACTTGAACTCGCCAACTGATCTCCCTTACACGACACCAAACGAGGTGCTTTACTTGATTTGGGAGGGGGGAATAAAAGCAGTAAAACAATAAAACTTTGAACATTACAACACAAAGAGAAAATAAATAATGTTACAGCAATTGCGGAATGCCATCTGCGGGATTCGAACCCGCCGCAACGACCAACCAGTAGGTGTCAAACCATGACTAATGAGTGCAAGCCTTGGCGCTCAGGGACACCCATCAGATTGTGAGGCCACAGCACATACGTTTTAGACTGGGTGGGATTCTTATACCCAACAGGAGTCTTCTGCCCGCCTTCTCATTAGAATATGCATAATTTGTGTTTCAGGCACTAGTTAACTAGTGAGCTGCTGCACTGCCACACATGTAAACTGGTGAAATTTCAATTGTTCCACTAGTTAACTAGTGGACAAAAATGGTCAGCTTGTATGTGTTTTTAGATGCAACTAGTTAACTAGTGAGCAAATCCGCACCTCACTAGTTAACTAGTGAGGTGCAGATATGCTCACTAGTTAACTAGTGAGGTACTAGTGAGGTGCAGATATGCTCACTAGTTAACTAGTGAGCATATCTGCACCTCACTAGTTAACTAGTGAGCAAATCCGCACCTCACTAGTTAACTAGTGAGCAAATCCGCACCTCACTAGTTAACTAGTGAGCAAATCTGCACCTCACTAGTTAACTAGTGAGCAAATCCGCACCTCACTAGTTAACTAGTGAGCAAATACGCACCTCACTAGTTAACTAGTGAGCATATCTGCGCCTCACTAGTTAACTAGTAAGCAAATCCGCACGTCACTAGTTAACTAGTGAGCATATCTGAGCCTCACTAGTTAACTAGTGAGCAAATCCGCACCCTACTAGTTAACTAGTTGGCGTTTTGGGGCCCACTAGTTAACTAGTGAGCATATCTGCACCTTACTAGTTAACTAGTGATGCTTTTTTGCACCTTACTAGTTAACTAGTGGGCGCTTAAGGGTGCACTAGTTAACTAGTGAGCAAATCTGCACCTCACTAGTTAACTAGTGAGCATATCCACACCTTACTAGTTAACTTGTGGGCGTTTTGGGGCCCACTAGTGAACTAGTGACACTTATTTTGCACCTCACTAGTTAACTAGTGGACATTTGTACCCTCTCTAGTTAACTAGTGAGCAGTTCCGCCTTCACAAGTTTACATGTAAGTGTCACACTGAAGCCACTACTAGTTTACTAGCTGAGGTTCCTCTGGCCAGCATGTTAACTTGTGTGCCGCATGCAAATGTTTGGGGTGGGATTTTGCAAAATTCCGCACTGTGATTGGTTGTCATATTTTATTTTAACATAGTGAGCCAATAGAAAGCCTCAATTTGAGAAATTCTCTGCCTCCTAATTAGAATTCTGTGCAACTAGCTAGCTAGTGTGAATGTAGGCTTGAACTAGTTTACTAGTATACATTTATGTCCTCACTAGTTAACTAGTTTGGACAATGGATGCATCAACTAGGTAACTAGTGAGCCTGCTACAATCAACTAGCTAGCTAGTGAGTCATTAATGGTTCACTAGTTTACTAGTGGCACTGCCCTACTCCAACTACTTAACTAGTTAGGAGTTTTGCCTTCACTAGTGAACATGTGGACACTTTGAACTGTCACTAGTTAACTAGTGAGACACAAAAACCTTCAACTAGCTGACTGGTATGCATTTTAGCCCTTACTAGTTAACTAGTGAGCCATTTTTGTGTCACATAGTTAACTAGGAAGCCAAAATGTGTTCACTAGTCAACTAGTGGGCATTTCTTCTGTCACTAGTTAACTGGTGTGCACATTTTGGCCATCACTAGTTAACTAGTGAGACACAAAAACCTTCAACTAGCTGACTGGTATGCATTTTGGCCTTTACTAGTTAACTAGTGAGCCATTTTGTGTCACCTAGTTAACTAGTGAAGCCAAAATGTGTTCACTAGTTAACTAGTGAACATTTCCGTCTCCCACTAGTTAACTGGTGGGCTCATTTTGACCCTGACTAGTTAACTAGTGAGACACAAATACCTTCAACTAGCTGACTGGTATGCATTTTGGCCTTTACTAGTTAACTAATGAGCCATTTTGTGTCAACTAGTTAACTAGTGAAGGTCAAAATGTGTTCACTAGTTAACTAGCGTGTACAGTTTGACCCTCACTAGTTAACTAGTTGACCTGTTGACAAGATATCAGAATTAATGCTCAAGCGGCTGGCCAAATTGGGCAAAGTTAACAAGTGGGATTTTTACATTCAGTAGTCAGCTAGTACGAGTTTTTGTACCTTACTAGTTGACTAGTAAAAACTAAATGTGTTTTAACTAGTTAACTAGTGGACATTGATCTGTCCACTAGTTAACTAGTGAACACACTGAGCAATACTAGTTAACTAGTAAGATATGAAACATTTTAACTAGTTAACTAGAGAGAATTTAGGCCTTACTAGTTAACTAGTTGACATTTAGGCTGTCACTATTTAACTAGTGGACACAAACATGGCTAACTAGTTAACTAGTGGACAGAAATGGCTTACATGTTCATGACAATTCTGGCTGATATCCTGATATCAGAATAAATGCTCATTTGGCTTGCCATACACCACAGCTAAATATCCATTTCACAACCCTTCTTGCAGAGACACCCACGGTCTTTTCCGCTCCGACAGCCGTGCACCAGAGCGTTAAAATCCAGACTTATCATTAACGAGATCTTGTGCAGGTCCAACTGGACCATGTCAGGCCCAAATACTCGTGTAGAATCTACACCAACCTCCAGCGCCGCAGGTTTCATCTCCACACCACAACTACTTATACACGTCTTACCTTAATTCTGTCTGCGTGTTTGTGCTTCTCTCTTCGTCTGGCCTGCTGCTGCAGAACCTGCAGCTTCTGACCGTGCCTCTGCAGCTGGGCCTTCTCCGTCTGCAGCTCTCCCTGCAGCAAGGCGATCTCCAGCTGCAGCTGAAAGGACAGAAGATGTGACCGAGCTGAATCATACGGACCAAACCCTGAGCTAGTCAGAGCCATGCATTCTTTAACAATGACTTTGCTGTTGTCTGAAAACTCAGTATTGGATTTAAGCAGACAAAGTTCAGCATAAACACTCTGAAAATCATTCTAGACATTCCTCAAACATTCTATCTGGAGCCTCACTGCATAAACTTGCAAAACGTTTGTTTATTTATGAAAATATTGATGTGTTCAGCTTGCTTATTGGAGAAATAGTCTAATCGGGCACAAAAGTAAGCGTTTACCATGAATGTAAAAGGTAAAATTGGGGTTTTTTTGTGTCAAACAAAAAAAAGACAGCTATCTGAGACTCACCTCTATCTTCAGTTCTTCTTTTTGTTGGTTGATTTCTGCGATGCGGTGTTGGAGCACTGACGTCGACGGCAGGATCCTCACAAAGCTGACCTCCAGATTTTTAACGCAGGACTGACAGAGATGGAAAATATGGCCAACAGAGCATCACAAACAAGTCGATCGCTGAATCTAGAACTTGTGACTCGAGGTGTTTAACTCAAGACTCAGTCTCAATGAAAAGAAAGACGTTAATTTTATCTTCCATAAAAATATGACTGAAATCTTCTATTTAACCAACATCAACAACTTCACTTCAGCCGCTTACCTTCTCGCCCTCCGTGCTGCTGCTCTCCGTGTCTGACTCCGCCCCCGAGGAGGAGGGACTCTGACCTCCAGCCACCCTGCTGATCCACGGCGGACGCGGACCCTGCTGCCACTGGCTCCTGGAGTTTTCCATGTTATGCTGGGGCATTTCTGAAGGCTGAAACAGAAAAGACGTGACCGATCAAGAGGAGACGAGGAGGTGTCGGGGAGCACTGTGGTAATCTAATCTGCTGGTTGGGCTGAGAGCATATGAGAGAATCAGGTGACAGTTCTCAGACAAGTAATAAAGCATCAGGGTGTGTGTGTGTGTGTGTGTGTGTGTGTGTGTGTGTGTGTGTGTGTGTGTGTGTGTGTGTGTGTGTGTGTGTGTGTGTGTCTGTGTGTCTGTGTGTGTGTGTGTGTGTGTGTGTGTGTGTGTGTGTGTGTGTGTGTGTGTGTGTGTGTGTGTGTGTGTGTGTGTGTGTGTGTGTGTGTGTGTGTGTGTGAAATCCCCTCAGGTTTCCAGAAACTGATGGAGAGAACACCTCGCTTTGAAGGGAAAGCAAAAGCTAAAGATCCAGGATGTGTGCTGCGGTTTGTGGTGAAGTTTCTGGGTCTCGGTGTGTGGACTAACATAGCGGTGCTTCTTTTATTTGTTGGAAGCCTTTGATGTGAACCAGCAGAAAGACAATATATGAAAGAGATGTTAGATTAAAAAAAACACTTTGAAGTACTCTTATAATGTACTTTTGTTTAGTCCGATGCATTCATGCATTACTAAGGCTAACAATTCTACATCAAAGTGGTTCCCAACATTTGGGAACTTGTCCTTCAAACCTGCTGAAATCTTTATTCAGCTCTGTCCTCTCGGCCTCTTCCATGTGGTTTCTCTTCACATCAAAACGTGTGTGTGCACAGACTAAAAAGCTTTGTGGGAAAATACGTCCGATTCTCATTTTTAAAAGGCTTTCCCACCACTTTCCCCTCGTGCTCCGTGCCCTCCCTCCATCGATTCCTTATTAGGCTGCACGGAGTGAGGGTTGAGTGGAAGCACCGATATAAATATGCTGAGGTCTCCAAACAACCAGATAATAAAGACAGGAAGGCACAAAGCAGACAACTTTAACCCTGCTTTGCTTCTTGTCATAAATTTAGTACCTAAATATAACTTTACAGACACGTACAAATTAATTTCTCCATAACTAAGCAATAAATCATAAAATGTCCTTCTAAAGTGCATGTATGCAATCTGCAGGACAGTTACCTACTAACCCAAAGATAAATATGCATGTCCTTTAAAAAAAACATAATTTTTGGTCCAGTTGTAACATTTTGTGTGGAATGGTTCTGACATGTAAAGTACAAAAAATAAACTTTTTAAAGAGAAATACTTATAAATAGAAAATGCACTGATCCAGGGTAAATAAATGAGGCTCATGCAGCCAACAGAACTACCACAGGGACTTATTATTAAACACCGTGTTACCAGGACTTGTAGAAGACGTCACTTAGACTCCAAATATGGCATCAATAATGTCTTTTCCATTTTAGCGAAAACAAAATAGACTAAAGGCTCAATGAAAAAAAACAAAAGAGAAGAAATGAAGAAAATGCAAACCTGATGCACATTAGTATTGATATTTTCCATGTAAACAGGAAGGTTTAGTTTGGGGATGTTGAGAATGGGTGGGCCAAATAAGTGAGCACCCATCCATATCCAGGACCAGGATCATCAGATCTTTTTCTCCAGCCATTTTGGAGGGACTCTAATGCATTTGCAGCCCATCTGTGAGATATTACTGCTACTACTAAACTTTATATAGCGCCTTCACATGGCCCAACGACCAAACCAAGCGCTGCACAACAGAAATGAACATAAAGAAATTAAAACATATAAAACCATTTAAAAACCAACAAAAACATGTAGATTAAATCTAGGTGGGGGAGCAAAAAGTGCAAAGCCACCCAATAACGAGACTCCTCTTGAGTTAAAGCCAAACAATAAAAGTGTGTTTTCAGACGGCTCTTAAAATTGCCGAGCGTGGTGGCCTGTTTGACACATGCAAGTAGCTCATTCCAGAGCCTCGGCCCCAGTACCGAGAAAGCACGACCCCCCAAGATTCCAGTCTGTGTTTGGGAACGACCAGCAGTCCTTGCTGTGCTGACCAAAGGTTCCTTGAGGGAACATAAGGCTGGATCAGATCCGATAGATATCGTGGAGCCAACTCATTTAAACATTTTAAAAACAAACACCAGAACTTTAAACGAAATTCTAAAGGAGACTGGAAGCCAGTGTAGGGATGCCAAGACAGGCGTGATGTGTTCAGATCTCCTGGTACCAGTCAGTAACCTGGCTGCCGCATTTTGGACCTTCTGCAGTTTCGCTATGGAGGCCTGCTTGATGCCTGCATAAAGCGAGTTACAGTAATCCAGTCTGGTGGTAATGAAGGCGTGGACGACAGTTTCCAGATGTTTACGAGATAGCAGCAGCTTAATCCTAGCTATTCTCCTGAGATGGAAGTAGCAGGATCTGATTGTTCCATTGACCTGGCTGTCCAGTCTGAGCGCCACATCCAATTTCAGCCCCAGACTGGTGACCACAGCCTTCTCAAAAGGTGCTAATAAAGGAGAGTCAATCCCTTGGGTCCTCCATCTGTCCTAACGCCTCCATTGAAAGCCATCCAGAAGGTTCTCTCTCTACACTCCCAATCCACCTCCACTGGCTCCTTTTGATGTAGAAGATCGGTGACTTGGCTTGGAACCACCTTGCAGAGGAAGCTTGTTTCAGACACTTGGATTAATATAAATTATATTATATTTTGTGTCCTAATTCATTCACAAAGTAGCCTTTTTTTCCAAGCATTTGTAGGAAGACAGACACCCCTGACTGTTCTACATTACAGGAATACGACAGTCCTAACACATTGTAGAACACATTTTGCCCACATACAGTACTATAATTATAGAAATAAATTTGATGTAGTAATGCAACACACTGCTCTAATATAAGCATATTTAATAACCTTAAGTCCTACAAGAAGCCCTAAACTCGAGTTGGAAAATCCATTTTAAAGTGTTTATTGAAAGCTAGAATTCTGCTCCAGCTTACCTTGAGGAAAATATGTAGTTGTTTATGCTTTAAATGATGATCTATTATGTTCAGTAGAATACATTTTACAATGTTTCTATGGGTTTTTCCATGTATATTAGCATTGCGCTAACCACTCGCTGCCAAATTGCAGCCTATGCGATTAGAAAATCTCCTTTTGTCACATCACAATTTAATTGAACATGAAATTAATCGTTCAGCCTTAATATACATGCAGCTCTATGCTAAAAGTGTATTTTCAAAGAGGTAATGATGGATTTCTTTGTAAAAGTTGTCCATCTTTCCAACAGAAAAATGTGCCTGGACCAACGTTACGTGTTTACGTAACTTCCGTAAGGTTCATGTTCAACCAATAAACTACTTTGACGTCATCGGCAGTCGAAGGACCCCGAGCCGATCTTGCACCCGAGCAGATCCTGTACCGACACCGGTATATTTGGTATTTTTAATAAAAAGGAGGATGCGTGTGTAGGGGTGTACAGACCAGATCGGGTGGAGTCATGTGGCTATATGTGGTCATGTGACTCCACCCCATCTGCTCTGTTACAAGAAGGGAAAGACGGAAATGGGGAACGATTCAAATGTTGAAGCAGCAGGTGGCAGCCAGCAGCAGGTAGTGATGGCGGTAGATCTGGTCGAGGAGAAGATCATTCCCACAAAAATGTTTATTAATCCTTTCGTCAACATTTTCGATTCTGCAAATAGTTTTTGTGGAATCACACGATCTGAAAACAGGCTGTGGAGTACTAATGTTAGCTCTGTTCATCATCGATGCGATCGATTATGATCCAAGGTCATTTCACCCAGCTCTACATTCCATTCCCTACATATAATGTTTTCTTCCACTTAAATTGACTGAATTGGTTTAAAATTGAACACAAGAAGAATTAATTTTCCTTTCTAAGATCAACAATAGATCACACAACAGCACGAGGAAAGCTTTTTTTTTGTTTGTTTGTTTTACGCTAAAGCATTACACCTTGCCAATTAACTCTTGGCTTGCCTTTGAATAAAAATGAGTCACTTTATTTCCCAAGCATCCGCTCAACTGTTTGTCCTCCAACTAAAGTCCAGCCAGATACCCTATCAACGTCAGAGTCGAGGGAGAGGTGTTCGAGACTAAAGTCCACGGTCTCATGTTAACTCACTGGTGGATTCTGTTTAAAAATACAGAACTTCCACGGATATGGGTGCTAAATCATCAGATGGGGGGAAATGAGGCAAAGTTCAGCCTGAGAGTCGGATCAAAGAACAAAACACGGTTCTGTGCCCAAAATAATTGAACTTGATTGCAGGGAGGAGAACTCCTCAGGGGGAAAGTGAAGCAGGATACACAGCGTCCACTACTCCTCTCTTTGGGCATTTAGAGAAAGTGTTGTAAAAAAACATGAATAAAGAATTACAAAAAGTAACCCTCAGTCCATGGTTTCATCACAGAACGTATTTATGTCAAATTAATCTGTAAAAATCAGGAAGAACAGATTCAGAAACATGTTTAGAACATGTTTAGCTGGTGTCATACTATCCTGACCATGTGCTCACATCAGCAAGTCTTATCACTCCTTCCACTCCGATGCTCTACTGGCACTGGGGACACTTAGAAAGTTTCCTTTCAGGCCTCACACTCAAGTGCAGCAGGGCACCGCAGGTTCTGCTGCATGGGAAAAGTGACTCAGTCCAATAAATCAGATTTTATCAACCATTCCTTATTTAATCTGCAACTGGCTCTCAGAAATACTTAGGTCACGAGCAGTTGTGCAAGGCATTTCACTGCATTTCGTACTGTGTATGACAGTGTATGTGACAAATAAAATTTGAATTTTGAATTTGAGAAATGCAATACATGGATTGAAACAGGCCATATATTAAATATGAACACAAATGTTAAAGCCATTCAGCCAGTCGTGTACTCTGCATAGTGAAGGAGGAGAAACGGCCATTCAAAGCATGGACGTAATTTTCACTTTGGAAGTGGGGGGGGGGGGCACGGGGGAGCCTGCCCCCCCCCCCCCAAAGTTACATCCATGATTCAAAGGCAGATGAAAACATGAAAGTTTTCAATTTTGATTTAAAAGTTACCAGAGTT
The DNA here is from genome assembly GCF_043380555.1 of Nothobranchius furzeri. Classification (NCBI taxonomy): domain Eukaryota; kingdom Metazoa; phylum Chordata; class Actinopteri; order Cyprinodontiformes; family Nothobranchiidae; genus Nothobranchius; species Nothobranchius furzeri. The sequence goes on from NC_091745.1 coordinate 68,377,148, forward strand.
GGGGCACATTTGAGGTCATGAGGAAGCCAATTCCATCCATGTGCAGCATAGTAGCTAAAAGCAGATTCGCCCTGTTTGGTTCTGACTCGTGGTTCTACCAGCTGACTACTTCCAAAGGGATCTCACAGCCCTGCTGGGCGTAAATACAGGAAGGAAATCAAACATGTATTCTGGCCTCATGCCATTAGGTGATTTATAAACTAGTAGAAGCACTTTAAAAATTGATTCTGTAGTTTACTGGTAACCAGTGCAGCGATCTTGTTGAGACTCCAGCAGCAGCATTCTGAATAAGCTGCAGTTGCTTCACAGCTTTTTTGGGAAGACCAATCAAAAGACCATTGCAATAGTTCAGCCTGGTGGAGACGAACGCATGGATGAGTTTCTCTAGGTCCTGCCTGGACATGAGACCACTGAGTGGTGCTATTTGGTGAAGATGATAAAACGCTGATCTAGTTATAAGCAGAGAGAAAGATGGCAGCATGCATCCAAAGGGTCTGTGGCTTATTTTCTGTTTACGTCACTAACAAAATTTTCACATGAAACAGCATACTTCTTCTACAAGTTAACCAACTGGAACTCTTCCCATGACTTTTATTTTGAAAGTTTACAGATGTTCCACTCTGCTTTAATGCTCGACTTCCTTTCTGGCCCGATCTGAACCCCAGGTGTGTTGAAACAATTAAAAAATGCTGGGAAGCGATCCTCGAGAAGCAGGATTCCCCAACTCTGGTTTAGACAGAAAATCAACACCGTTGTCTTCATCACACAAGACCGATGCTCACATTCCTACAGCTGAAGCCCTGACCCATTGGTCCATCTCTACCTTCACTCATGAGCCACTGACCCATATTAGTGACCCGACCTTAAGAGCAACATGTTTAGACACAGAAACAGGTACTAATGTCTGGTAGAGAAACTGGAAACATCTGGTGGTTTCCAGTGGTTTTTTTACTTTCCAGCTGTTTCTCAGTAACAAGGCAGAAAAGCACCTGGAGTTCTCATCAAATCTAAACATCAACCGAGTTCATATTTTTTACCATTTAGAGGAATTTAACTAATTAAAGCATGCCAGAAGGTCACCAGAACAACTCGTACCATCAGGAGTAACAAAGACACCAGTTTGACTACTTTCTACTCTTTAGCTCCTCGACAAAAGCAAAAACCACACAAACAAACTAACCTTGCTCCTGTCCAGACCCCGTGCCGATGACTAGCAGAGCATTGTGTACACAAAACCATAAAGTCAACACTGACAACAGATCCGTTCCACCAGCTACGCTCAGGACAAAAGAGCTGCGCCGAAGGCATGGCCCCGTGTGGGTGTGAAAGCTGATTACAACCTGTCAGCGAGCATTCACAGGAGGAGAACGGCAGAAAAACACGTCACAAGAGGAACGTGTGAGCGGAGCTGACCTGTAAAGAGAGCGGAGCGGCCAATTTCATTCACAGGTTTACAGGTCAAGTCATTCCATTCACACAAGTCAGGAACGTATGAGTCACGCAGGTAAACCGTTTCATTATGAATGAGTCTTGTTTGAATTGAAGATCACAAGAACAGAAGTGTGAGAATGTCAGCATGATCAAAATGGTGTTTCTTTTCCAAAAGCTGCCTGGTGAACTCACCCAGTTTTGCTCGGATGCAATCTCTGGGTCAACGTGAACTCAGATGTCAACAGAACGTTTGTTTTAACTCTGCAGTTTGAAAAACAGCTCGGCAAATGTTGAGCTTTATTAGTGGTTTTCTATTTAAAGCCATACTATGCAGCTTTTTCATATTTTTAAATCACTTTCTTGAGCCAGTATGTGCCAAAACGACCCTTTACAAGGGTAACAAAATGCCACTCAGACCAGGCTAGAATATTGCATTTGCAACTTCAGAGTGGCCACGGCCACCACCTGTTGGTACTTAGAGAAAAATAAAGATGACATACCTGTCGCTGCAGTCTTCATTTCTCAATTATTTCCTGTGAAGTTCCCCCCTAGGATGCATTTTACATTTTGCAATTATGCTGTATGCAGTGCCACACCATCCCAGAGGGCACGCCCCACCAATAGCCCAAGTAGAAGAAAGGAAACTGAGGCTCAATAAACCAAGAAGTGACATAAACCAGATGGGCATCAACAACTCGGATGAGAACTAAGCTTCTCATCAGTAAAGGGAACAAACTACATTAAAAGTCAAAACCTGCAGTCAGAAGGTGTGTCTTGTACGTACAGTCTGCCGGCAGTTCACTAAAGCAAATCAGCCGGTATAAAACCCTACATGATCACATTGCTATGATATGCTCATGTGTCCTGAAAGCATTTCTTGTTATCATATTTTTGTTTTTCAAAACAGGAAATTTGTAATTCACTCACTTCCTTTGCTGTTGATCTCCTGCAGCACGTAAAGTCCTGCTTCTCATAGTTAAAGGTGAGTATTTATTTCCAGCTGATGCAACTAAAACTGTCCACAGACACTTGATTTGGCAGAGCAAACATTAGACTATGTCGTTACAACCTCTGAAGACCCTGATGCAGAAAAAAACAAGGTTTTCAACAACTTGCTGAATAGATGGGTTAAGAAAAAGAAGAAAACCCAATGGTGAAAGTGGTTTTGGCCCTCTTATTAAGCATTTATTTTTATTTCATAGAAAAAAAAATTTGAATTTGTGATCATTATAACTTGTGCATGTATAACCCTGGTGAAACCCCTTATAAAGAGTTTTATTTATATTTTTTAAGTGAATGAAAAAGTAGAAAAGCTCATTTTTAAGCTTGCAAGCTCTTTTAAGCCTTCTTAGCAATAAAAACGAGAAACGACGACTTCACCAGTTTCAATCAGCAGATGTCTGGGTTTGGTGAATATGACAAAGAATCGACTATCTGACATTCATTCAATGTCTATTGAATTACGTTTAAAGATCAGGAGGAATCCAGAAAAGAACGGGAATGGTAAATTAAACATCAAGTTCACTCATTTCTAATACATCTGTAACCGTCTCTAGTAGGAATGCATGCCTTGTAAGTCATTCTCTGGGGGAAAAACAAGCTCTGGTGCGCCTGTTTGAGGACGCAGTAGTTAGCTGGAGAGAAAGTAGCTTCAGAAGGCAGGATTTCGAGTCTTATTTCCTGATATTCTGAAATCTCGACTCTGATTGGGCAACAGCAACACAACTGAACCACTGACTGTTTGCTTTGAAACGTTGTTTTATCTCCACAAATAACACAAGCCTGGAGGAGTTCTGCCATGTGGTGGAGTTGCTAATGCTAACAGTAAGCTTCTACTAGCTGAGACATTCTCTGATGTTTCCTGGATGCTAAACCAACAACAACCTTCCCCCTTGCAAGTCAAGATGGGTGAGTTCATGAATGTTAAGTGACAGTGTGAGGTAGATCTGACAGGCTTTTATAAACTGGGCATTTTTCTGTCTATGGGTGTTTCTCAATGCCAAGGCGACAGGCCTCACAAGGCGGTGTCTTGCGAGGCCTGGCGCCTTGCTTACTCCTTAGTCAAAGAAAACGGTTAAATGGAACAGACTTACGGAAGCCGCGGTCACGTGACACGGGAGATAACGTTAAATTTTATACGTATAATATATAACGAGCCTTGTACTTTTTAATTGTGAATATATTTGTTAAATTAAATATGTAAGTGAGTTACTACCCGCTAGCCACTGAAGCTGCAACTACTAGCATCTAACCAACCATAGCTAACTGCTTTGGATGTAAAAGAAAAAAAACACATTTTAGATATTAGCCCATTCATCCATTTTCGACCACTTATCCGGGATTGGGTTGCGGAGGCAGTAGCCTAAGCAGGGAGGCCCAGACTTCCCTCTCCCCAGCCACTTGGTCCAGCTCCTCTGGGGGAATCCTTAGGCATTTCCTGACTAGTCGTGAAACATAGTTCTGGGTCTTCCTTTAGGCCTTGTCCCAGTTGGACGAGCTCGGAAAACCTCACCAGGGAGGCGTCCAGGAGGCATCCTTACCAGATGCCCGAGCCACCTCAGCTGGTTCCTCTCGATGTGGAGGAGCAGCGGGTCTACTCCGAGCCCCTCCCGGATGACCGAGCTTCTCACCTTATCAATCAATCAATCAATCAAAGCTTTATTTATAAAGCGCCTTCCGCAACCCTGTCAGGAAGCCCAAAGCGCTGAACATGGTACAGTTGCAAGCAAATATAGTGAAAAAATCAACAAAAAAAGAAATTCAAATTACAAAATACAAAATGGAAATTATAAGATAGATGAACCATTCTGGTAAAGGACAAATGAGTGAAACACATTTGGATTGAGTGGATGGATTGAGTGTACCAATGAAAACTGTGGAATGGATTCAACATAATAGAGGGCCAAAATCAAACATGTTCTGGAAACGCCAAGCAGAGGAGGTGTGTTTTTAGGTGATTCTTAAAGACTGGCAGAGAAGGGGACAGCCTAACTGAGGGTGGCAACTGGTTCCAGAGTAACGGTGCTAGGACTGAGAAAGCCCGGTCCCCACGGGTACGACACCTAGACCGAGGGACAGCGAGCAGGCCTTGGTCAGAGGAGCGCAGAGCGCGTGATGGGGAGTGTCTTTTCAGGAGTGTGGCCAGATAGGGGGGAGCACCACCCTGGAAGAAATGGTAAACAAAGACGAGTATTTTGAATTGTGAGCGATAGCAAATTGGAAGCCAGTGCAGGGAGGCCAGAACTGGACTGATGTGGTCCCGTTTCCTGGTCCCAGTCAGGAACCTGGCAGCGCTGTTCTGCACAACCTGTAGGCGACGCAGTGTTGACTGACACAACCCTGCATATAGAGAGTTGCAGTAGTCAAGCCGAGAAATAACAAAGGCATGCAGTACCCGCTCTAGGTGGGCTCTTGACAGCATATGCTTGATTTTAGCAAGGCGTCTCAGGTGAAAGAAACTGGACCGGATCACAGAATTGATGTGAGCATCAAATTTAAGTCCAGCATCAAGTTTCACCCCCTAACTGGTAACAACTGGTTTTGAGTATGGAGAAAGAGGGCCAAGATCAACATAACAATCCACATTCCTGCTGTTGGGGTGAAAAACAATGAGCTCTGTCTTTCCCTCATTCAGATGTAGATAGTTGGACATTAGCCAAGACTTCACCTCATTAACACAGGAGACAAAGGACTGGATAGAGTGACCTTTCTCCTGACACAATGGAGAGTAAATCTGGCAATCGTCAGCATACAGATGGAATGATAGGCCATGTTTACGAAAGATTGACCCCAGCGGTAGCAGATAAATGGCAAACAAAAGTGGACCAAGGATCGACCCCTGCGGGACCCCCCAGCAGAGCCCCTCCCAAGAAGAAAAAACATCACCCAGTTTAACACAGAATGTCCTGTTGTGGAGATATGATCTAAACCAATCCAGAGCTGACCCTTTGATCCCAACCCATCGTTCCAAGCGATCGAGTAGAATCGCGTGGTCAACTGTGTCGAAGGCTGCTGTCAGGTCTAATAACAGAAGCAGCACAGATGTTCCCTGATCTAGTGAAAGATAGATGTCATTTAAGACCCTCAGTAGAGCCGACTCTGTGCTATGGCCAGACCTGAACCCTGATTGGAAAACCTCAAACAGATCAGAGTCAGCTAAATGTGAGACCAGCTGCTGATAAACGACTTTCTCAAGCAGTTTAGATGTAAAAGGCAGGGTAGAGATAGGCCTTTAATTTGTGATCACAGAGACATCAGCACCAGGTTTCTTCAGGGTCGGCCGAATAACTGCTGCTTTCAAAGCTGCTGGGACCACACCTGTGCTGAGGCTCCCATTGATAATCTGACCAAGTGAAGGGCCAAGGCACGGAAAGGCAGCCTTCCAGAGACGAGGCGGCAGAACATCAAGTGGAGAGCCAGATGGCTTCTGCCTCGCAACTAGCTTACTCAGCTCAGAGTATGAAACTGTATTGAGGGAGCTCAGGGTGGGTGGTGATGGAGGAACTGGAACAGGGTCAACAGAGTTACCAGAAATAGCTGCTCTAATGCCCGACACTTTATCAACAAAGAATCTGTGAAAATCTTCAGAGTTTCCAGCAGCTGTAGGAGACATGGAGCTAGGCTCCTGATACACCAGAACTGAGTTTACTGTAGTGTTTTGAAGAGAATCTTAGGATTATTGGAGTTTGTCTCAATGATGTCTGCAAAGTAGGCCATTCTGGCAGCCCTCACAGCATCCTGATAAGCAACCAGAGATGCTCTGAACAACTCACGCGAGACCTGTAGGCCATCCTTTTTCCACTTTCTCTCAGAGGATCTACACACCCGCCTACACATCCTTATCTCTAAGGAAGAACCCAGCCACCCTACGGAGAAAACACATTTCGGCCGCTTGTATTCACAATCTCACTCTTTCGGTCACTACCCAAAGCTCATGACAATAGGTGAGGATAGGAACGTAGATCGACCGGTAAATCAAGAGTTTTGCCTTGCGGCTTGACGCAGCACCAATCCGCCTGTTGATCTCATGCTCCAGCTTTCCCTCACTCGTGAACAAGACCCCGAGATACTTAAACTCCTCCACTTGGGGCAGAATCTCGTCCCTGACCCGGATAAGGCATTCTAAGCCTTTTCCGACTCAAGACCACGGTTTCGGATTTAGAGGAGTTGATTCTCATCCCAGCTGCTTCACACTCAGTAGCGAAACGCTCCAGTGAGAGCCGGAGATCCCGTTCTGACATCAGATATCAGCCCAATAGCTATGGTTAGTTACATTTAAACTTGAAATTTGCCCTCGAAGTAGCTGCCGGCTTCTGATACACCATCCTTTTGAAAATACCGCAGTGTATTCTGGGAAATTTTTGACCAAGGCTAGGCTACAAGACAACTCCCTTGTATCCTTGCTCAGCTAGCTAAATGGCTAACAAACGGAGAACAGATGCCTCAGTAGAACATGTGCATTGGAACACGCCTTGGCGGTACCTGATGACAGACGTATCTCCTAGGCAACCGGGGTGGGACCAAGACATCAAGGCAAGGTTCCTTGGCATTGAGAAACACCCTATTTCTTATCAGAAGCTAATGCAGGTAATGGGGTAGGAGACTATTTACACGTTCATGCACCAACCTGCAACGTAACGTCTTTTCCAACTAATCACACTCATCTTTCTGAACTTGGCACGCTTCCATTTTACCACCAGTATAAAGTTTACATTAAAAATCCTGAGGCTTCTTCTCTGTAAGTGATAAGGAATGCCGTGCAGCAACAAGACGTGTTCGACTGAAGGCTGTAAATCAACACGTCACCTGTCAGCCTCCTTCTCTCAACTTTAACCCATAATTATGACCCTCTAACACATTCAGGTGCATTCTCTTGGCGATGCCAAAAGGTGCTCTGGGTGAGGTAAAAAACCAGTTTCAAAGGAGAAAAATAAAGCATGTGCAAAGGTGGAGCTGAAACAAGAATCAGCTCTTTGTTTAAGGGAAGGCAGCTTGTTGTTATCCTCCTAGTTTCGCTGTTGTCGGCACCGAAGAAGCAACATGAGAGGCGCTACTAAACCATTTATCATCTTTTCCTCTTCCCCCTTCCTTTAAAGTCTCACCTGAATAGACTCACATTGTTAAATAAAAAACAGGAGTGAAACCTGGTTTATTGACATTACACACAGTAGAGGTCATGCAACGTGGGGTTTTCTTTGATATTACGAAATCAGGTCAGTTGATGCTCACTATCAGAAAAAAAAATTCTTCTTGCATGTTGTTGCAAGCAGTCCACATCATCTTAATTCCTCTCTTTGTTTTCCATCATGACTAAATTACAACACACCCCTGTCAGCATTTCCTGTATGTTTTAGTGTTCTGATACCATCTAAACCAGGTGTAGACAGAGAGAAAAGAAGTAATCCACCAAATCCACATGGCGTCACTTGGGAGTAAACAGGTCTATTAATTTACTTCAATCCAAGCTGATTTTTGCTAAATTAACATTGCACGCACCCATATTGCAATGACAACAGTTGCATAGGGCTGATTTCTCTGCTTTTTATGTCTTGCCTGATCTTTCATTTCCCACATGACAAATATGTGACATAACTGCAAAGGCATTCTCACCTAAAATAACTGAACAGTGAACTAGCTGTTGCAAGGTGATCGGCCATAAATGCACCATTACCAAACAGTTCTTCATCCATTATAAGAACTACAAACAAGCACTTAAAGCAAAGCTGGAAACAATGACGACTTGAACAAAGATGTGTGAAATCTTGCAGCTCCCAGCTTGCTACTGTGATACTAACTGTACTCACAAAGTTTCCTTTGGTCCGAGGGTATCTGTGGGAACTGTGATGCAAAGAGGAGTGATCCATTAATGACAGTCCAGGGCTCAGACACAGATTTGTCCAATGGTGGCTCAGAAACAAGTAAGACATGTGTAGTCTACGTGAGAACTGAAAAAAGGCTAAAGGCAAAAGTCTCAGACAGCAAATCCTCCCAATCCTACCCCCTCCCACCCACTCTGTTTACCTGCTGAGGGCTGATGGAGGGATAAATGCTCAAAAATCTCAAGGTCTGTAAACACAAAAGGGTGATTTCTGTACACTAAAACAAACAAAAATTACTCACACAAAAAAGAAACTGTAAGTGTTTTTGTCATAAATAAAAAGAAAATCCTAAACTGTACAAATTAAAGGCAAATTAAATGGAAAATTGAGCAAAAATCAATTAAATAAGCTGATTGTATTTATTTAAATCACTTTATTATACAGTGAATGTGCAGATAAGTAGTTTATTCATATTTGTCCTGTTTATTTCACGCTTTAGGACCATCTGAAGCGTTTGTGCTAAACTTTTACTGAATAAGAACAATAAACACGTCTTACCTGGAAAACGCGCTCCCATGGACGCAGAAGCGGTTCTGTGCGTTCATATAACAGACAAAAGCGTCGCTGCTGCGAAACTTCTACAGAAACTGTTTACGAAGCAGACGCACCAAAGACTTCCCCAGCTCTGTCGCCTTTGCTCCGGCTCCAAATCCCGCCGGGTTTGGGCTGATTCCTCGCCGGAAGAGGAACTAGAGGTGTCGGGTCGGTGTGAGCGGCTAGTCGGTGTCAACAGGTGAGAGCGGAGCTGAAATCAGGCGGGGGAAGGTGATGACAGAGGCGGATATGGACTCAGCAGCCGTCCGAGTGGAACCGTCCAACATCAACAGGTCTGCAGCTGAAGCCCCACCGTTTCTGCTGAGCTCCAGAGAGGATTCTATTCTTCTGACGTGCTTCTATTCTGGGAACTGGCGCAGTTTACGCAAAGTTTGAGTCATCTGGAATTACTGCCAATTGTTTAAGGACCGTTATTATCAACATAAGCTCCCGTGGGAAGATTATGATAATTAGGTCAAAGTCTCTGAACACCAGTTTATTTCTAGAAGTTATAAAAAAAAAAAAACCATAATAATGCTCTGAACAGCCTCAGTTTGGTGAAACATAGACCTTCCTCACTAGCGCGGCTCAATTCGGTTCACCAAGCCCTTTCTTTTACTAATGGGTTGGTTGCCTCCCCCCATTTTAGTACACACTTCAGTATGGTTCCAAGCTAAAAGCACATCAAAGTCACATTTGACCCCAAATTATGGGGAAGCCCTTAACTTACACACCCAGAGGGACCCCGAACTGATTGACCAGCGTGAGATATTGAAGGTGTGGCATGAGAGCATGTGAAGAGGGTCAAATGCGTGTGTCTCACGCTCAATGCATGGGAGTTGGCAGTCTTGCCTATTATATTATATTATATTATATTATATTATATTATATTATATTATAAAGACATTTTGGGGGCCGAGGCACCCCCCAAAGCCGTTTCAAACGAGCTGTCGCCATCTTAGTTGTTCTGCTCCATGGCATCATGTCGTCCTTTAAACTGATGGAGCGCTGTGATTGGCATAACAAAATACAGCTCAGGCCCATGGTAGACCCGCTGAGCCTCCTATGGAGTGTGGCTTCAGACATGCAGAGCAAACACATTTTGCTTTGGCTCCTGCCTGTCTAGATGTCTAGGCTTGTAGAAATTATGAATGGACCAAAACTACGCAATGACAAATGGAGGGAGACCTTTGAGTTGCAGGCAAGGGCTTCAAATGGCCCACAAGCTGTATTTTGGACACCCCTGCTCATGCGTACTGCTGCTGTTTTAAAACAGCTAGTCTCGTACTTTCCATAGAATTACTTCACATCACTATCAATTTTGTCTTTTAATCTGCATGGGAGTTTAATTCTACGACAACAAACAAAAAAAGTGTTGAGGTAAAAAGACAAAACATAGATTTTTATGTTCACATTTTAACCCCCCATCCTAAAATGTCGCTGTTGAATCCTATGGCTGCTGAAGGATCTCCAACAGCAGCACTTCTGGTGCATCCAGGTGTCAAGTCTAACAGGAATTTCTTCATATTTCTGCCAAAATGGCAACGCAATGCTAAACTCTCAGTGTTGTAAAAAGTGGAACTGAAGACTAAAGCTCTTCCATAGAATTACATGAACATAACCATGCTGTGCACAACTGACAGCATGAAGGTTTATGAAATAAAGTTGCACGGGGGGCTTCAACCTTTTGGCACATTTTACTACACTTTGGTCTAAAATGCACTCCGACTGACCCTTAGTTAGAATAATTCTGCTCCCTAATGCTGGACCGGGTGTTTGTAGGCCACATCTGACACGGCTATGCTGCCAGATCCTAAATCCTTTAGAGCCTATGTGTCAGCAGAGTAGGTGGGTATGTGGTCTCCATCATGTGACTGTGGACCACAAGAGCACAAAAAGGTGAAATGTAAGGGGCATTTGTACACATAAGCTGATAAAACAAGTACACAGAATCATGGCTGTGCATTATAACCCATCTCTTGTGTTTTATAAGGACACCTTCATTAGAAACACTCCTGTTTCTTTTTGCTACACATGTAGAGCTGCAAAACCAGATCCTCCAGATTATTTTCACATTTGTATGAATTTGTTTTGCTTCGCAGGAACCCAGACACCATGCAACACTGAAGAGCTAATGAGTATTTCGCTAGTTACGTTATGTTTTAAAGCAAAGACTTCTAAAAGCGTTTTGATATCAGCTTCCAAGAGACAGCTTTTCTGTTTTCCCGTATTTCCACGATGTATCAAAGAACTGGAATGCATATTCATGAAAGTATCAAAAAACATATCTCAACATGTCAGTTTTCAGTATTTTCAGCCTTTTTTTTTAATTACAAAACAAACTAATCTAGCATCAAAATAACTATTTGCAGCCTTTTAGGTGCAAAATAACTTAAAAAATTGAAGTAAGTCGTGTTAAGATAGAAATATGTTTGTGTAGATTCTCAGTCATCCAGCGCAGTGTTCTTACGGGCGTGGTTGAATGAAAACCCAATATTTATTGTTTTTTCTGTTTATATTCAGTCAATCTGAGTTTTTCATGCTGGCTGAACATGAAAATAGTCACCTACACCTACCTCCTCTGTGAGCTTCAGAGAGAAAATAGGCAGTAAAAATCTAGAATTTGAAAATCCTCACAGATCTACGTCATACTGTGATTTAGCATTCATGAACTCACCCATCCTGACTCACGACAGGGAAGGTTGTTGTTGGTTTGACGTCCAGGAAACAGCAGCAGACAACTTGGCTAGTTAAAGCTAACTGTTAGCATTAGCAACTCCAGCACACAGCAGAACTCCTCCAGGCTTGTGTTATTCACAGAGATAAAACATCCACATTGCAGTGGCAGGTAGCTGTGATGTGGGCAACTTTTAGTTCTGAGAAAAGGTGCACTGGTTTCTCCCCATTCTCCAAAAACTCAACACTGCTTTTGAATCTAAGTCTGCCATCGCTATTGGCTAAGAGGTACTCTATTGGCCCTTACACGTGAGCGTCAGTTTGGTCACTTTCGGGACCAGAATTTGGTGCCACACCGATCAGATTTGCGTTTTTGGTTCCGAGGCGACTCTTTTTTTCAGACTTTCTCCCCCGCAGTCAGACTGGGACCGAGGCGACACTACTGACTGATTGGCCGGCTGAAATTATGCCTACTGCCTCCGATCTGCGAGAAGAATGAGCCAGCAGGGGGTTCCTGCATGCGCGATTCATTTTCATGCTGGATGCTGTCGAGTAAACTTCTGTCTGCAGCACGAAGCTGCTGTTCCGGAGCTGCTGATGAGAACGGGAGAAGAGCTCTGTGTGTGTGTGTGTGTGTGTGCGCACTCTTGCCCCAGCGAGCAGACAGCTGCTCAGGGGACAAATCAGTGTGTGTGTGTGTGTGTGTGTGTGTGTGTGGCACAAGATTATGAGGACACACAGCAGATGAATAAAATTATGTGGTTCCGAGTCTCCAAAAGCAACACAGCTCATGCCCGCCGTTGTTTACCTTATAATGGAGGACGTCGCGGACTTTCCCGCATGTATTAAGCGCCGCCCACAGGCTCGGGGACTTCTGCATTCGTGAGAAGTTTCTCAGATTTATATGTGAACACTGCACCGCCCGTTCGCGACCAAACCCCGACCGTGCCGACACTAATGTGTAAGCATCATATGATGTTAGCTGGTACATTATGTCACAACGTTGATGTGAGCCTGTGCGTGTGTGTGTGTATTTGTTAGTGGCTCCGCCCTCTCAGTCTGCCAGGCAACAGCATTTGTTGCATTTTTCATACAGGAAGTGGACGGAGAGTCTGGTAGGGGTGACTTGCCCTTTAAATCGTGTAAAACTGAATCATTTGCACTTTTTAGACTTTAGTTGCCTTCAGGCTAGATTCAGGGTACTATTAAATAATCCATGTTTTTGAGACCGAGTTTAAGTCCCTTTATATTTAAAATAAGTTTATGTTGTAAAATCCAAATGACATTATTTTTGTCTGAATGTGTGAACTTGTATAGAAACACGCAGAACTGTGACTTTGAAACGCTGTCGCAGGAAAATAACGGGAGTGTCTCGGCCTTTCTTCACTCCGACTTTATCACCCCGACCGGCCTCTTTACAGCTTTTTGTGAATGAGCTGATAGCTGCAATAGATTCTTTCCAGTGACATGTGGATGGCGTGAGAGAAAATGAGCAGCAGCTTCACCGTGGTGCAGTGCTGAGCGAGACGGGGAAATAAAGAAGGGCTGGCAGATGGGCGACTAGACTGGGTGAAAGGACAGATGGTACACTACATATCAGAAAGAAAACAACACAAAAAGATCAGTTTTACACAGAAACCAACATAACTTCAATCTGAGTGACAACACACACACACACACACACACACACAACTCCTGTTTTTATAAATGCACTGTTGTCTGTCAGTGGCTAAGCTATGGTAGCGCCTTGTATTGTTTGTCTCAAATGCTGACAGAGACAGCTGGTAGATGGGGTGTGTGTGTGTGTGTGTGTGTGTGTGTGTGTGTGTGTGTGTGTGTGTGTGTGTGTGTGTGTGTGTGTGTGTGTGTGTGTGTGTGTTTAAGGTATCAACTTGCACAAGAGGAATCACCCACCTACATTTACTCTTGCCCACTATTTCCTTTATTCTTAATAAGGAAATTAAGTCTTTCACACTTTTAATCTGACACAAGTTCAACATTAGTAAATTCAATCCAGTTTTATTCATATAGTAAAAAATACTACCAAGTCATCTCAGAGTACTTTCATAAAGACAGTAGAGAAGTACAAATATACAAAATCCAGTTAAATCCGGTCTGAATGTGTTGATAAACACCAGTTCAGGTTCATGTGCAGGTCGCTGAATGATGCATGAACATGCACGCTTTCTCATAACTTCAACACATTCAGTTAAAACACATCTTCACATTTAACTTAACACATTAAAAACAAAGCAGAGATTTCAACATTGTACAATAAAACAGACATAAGTGCATTTTTAAACAACAATAATGAACCTCAAGTAGCCCTTTATGAAAACCCAAATGAAAATAAGCCCTTTTTGTTCATCCCAGCTAAAAATGTGATATGAAAATGAGTTTAACATCATCGCATCTAATTCATTTGAATATTTTCTGTTGCGGGACATTCAGAGATCTTGTATTCCACATAGCAGATTAGCAGGCACGGCAACATCTGCAAAGCAGGAAAGGAAAAATAAAACATGTTTCAGAAGATGCTGTGTCATTTTCATACTAAAGACCAAGTTCACTCTTCTTCTTTTTTTCAATAAATTTGCAATTGTCTCTAATGTAAATAAATGCCTTGTGAGTCAACCTCTGGGGGGAGAAGCTCTGGCGCTCCTGTTTCAGGAAGTAGAAGTTAGTTGGATGAGAGGGAACCGGAACTTGGCAGGCTCAGTTTGCTCTGCAACGTAGACGTTTTCACTCCACGAATAACACAAGCCAGGAGGAGTTCTGCTATGGTGCGGAGTTGCTAATGCTAATGGTTAGCTTCTGCTAGCCGAGAAGTGCTCTGCTCTTTCCTGGACGCTAAACCAACAACAGCCTTTCCCGTCACCAGCCAAGATGGATGAGTTCGTGAATGCTAATTCAACAATGTGTCGTAGATCTTTGTGGCTTCTGACCCGAGTGTTTGCCTATTGTCTATTTTCTTTTGGCGGCTAATGCAGGAAACAGGCACAAAACTATTTTGTGTTCAGCCTGCATGTTAAACTCACAGTGATCGATCATATCTTAAAAATAACAATTAAAAGCATTTTTTCAGTGAACTAGCTCTTTAAATCTACATAAATCAGCCATAATATTATGACTACTGTTAGTCACCCTCCCTTTAGTCAAGAGATTTTAGTACAGTAACATTTCTCATACCAATTTTCTTTGGATGAGCAAGGTTCAGGTTGTCCATGATGTCCACAAACTCTTTCAAGCTCTTGGTCAAGCGGGGGTTGTATGTGCTCTCTTCGGCGACTGTCGTGGCCGTCTGACCTGATGCACAAAAACAACATGATAAAGATTAAGATTCAGTGTTAAATCTGGGCAATTATTTATCTTGTTTACAAACTGATAAAAACATGCCTAGGCTACTTGTGGTGACTTATTTGAACTTGAAAAGTACCAAAAATACACTTGACAGTCCTGATTCTGGAGCATAAAATCTACTTTAAGAGCCATGAGATGGGACAGAAATGTCAGGAGCTGAGCGAGTGGCTTTGCACCGACCCTTGTAGTCATGTGCTGGATAAAGAATGCACTCAGCAGGCAGGGTGAAGATCTTTGAGTGGACTGACTGGTAGAGCTTTTCAGGGGAACCTGAATAAAAGACAATGGGTTAAATTTGTAACTGTGTGATAAAAAAAATCGCAAAAATTTAGTCCAAGTGTAAAATATTGTAATAAAGCTAGGAGAAAATGAGAAGTAGGGTATTTAAACAGGTGTTATGCTGCCCTCTTGTGTTTACTTTGTGCATTCACACTTCTGAGGAGAAGGCTGAAACATGTTCCTACCCTGCTGGAAGTCTGTCCTGCCACAGCCTCTAATGAGCAGGGTGTCCCCGGTGAAAGCCATGCTCTCATCATTCAACACCAGAGTGATACACCCATCAGTGTGTCCCGGTGTTTCCCTCACAGAAAGAAACTGGAAACAAGGAAGAATAGTTGCACAAATAATGAATCTTCAACTAACTGACATTTCTGTACACTTAGAAATCTACTAGTAAAATAAAACCCAAGCGAGAGCGGAAATGACTTGAAATGTTTTATTTTTATTGCTTACAAATTGTCCAAAGTTGATCTTATCCCCCTCTGACAAATGAATGTCTGCTTTTGCACCACTGTGCTTGGAGATGGCACTCTTCATCGTGTCCAGTTTTTTCTTCATAACCCCCGTGCCTGTTATGTGGTCTGCATGGCAGTGGGTGTTTACTACCACAAAAAATAAATAAACATGCTTAAATATAATAAAAATGCAGTTATTTTGGATGTGGCGTTTGTAGATTTGTATAAATCATTTGAGCCAATTAAATTCTTCGAAACTGATTAGTGTAAGACAATTGCTAAATAAGTGGATATCATAATCAACAGTGGCTGATATTATTATAGAAATGTGGCTTTTATCCACATTTTCTTGTCACTCAGTCGTGGTTACCAGCAGTTTTGAGCTTGAACCCCAGCTCTTTCACAAGCTGCACATCTCTGTCTGCGGTCTCCAGCACAGGATCGATGATGACGGCTTCTTTGGTGCTTTTGTCGGCCAGCAGGTAGGTGTAGGTGAAGCTTTCCTTCTCGAACAGCTGAACAGGAAAAACAAGGGAGCACAAGAGTGACAAACCTGCATCAGTTTTCAGCTCACTTTATGGATCATCACATCCTCATTATCATCCTCAGATCACTAGAGAGAGAGAGAGTGTGTGTGTGTGTGACTGTATTGTAAAAAGAGAATGTGGAACAGCTGGTTATGCTGTACAGGATGTGAGTAGTTTCTTTTCTTTGCTTCCTGTTAGTGTTTTAATATTTGTCAGAATAATTTATACTAAATATTTACTTCCTAACGTGACATTCAGGTATTTTACATACTGTGCAAACTGAATAAAAATGAACAAGCTGCAGAAAAAGCATCTGGATACTGATTCGTGTCACCCCTCCTGACCGCTGTTACCATGGTTACGATTAAGTTTCACATGAATGCAGTGTCATGATACAATGACCGTTCATATGTCACATATCAAGACGAAGCCAAACTTATTTATCAAAACGGAAGAGGTTTCTGACTTAAATATTGGTCAAATTACTTAGTTTCCCCCAAAATGAACTTTTTACGTGATCGCATTTGGTTTGGTGTACAGTATGCTAACGGCTAACAACCCAATGTAAATTGAAGCGAATAGGTACGTTTCAAACATGGCGACTTTTTTTTTCTTTCTCTCTTTTATAAAACACCAAATCACGACAAGAGTCGTCTCAAGGCACTTTACATGGTAAACATTCCAATACAGGTCAGTACATTAAGCCAATCAGAAATAAGTTTCCTATATAAGGAACCCAACAAATTGCATCGAGTCACTGACTAGTGTCAGTGACTTTACAGCAATCCTCATACTAAGCAAGCATTTAGCGACAGTGGAGAGGAAAACTCCCTTTTAACAGGAAGAAATCTCCACAGGATCCTGGCTCAGTATAAGCAGCCATCCTCCACGACTCACTGGGATTGAGAAAACAGAGCGCAAACGCACACACACGCACGAGCATACACACACACACACACACACACACACACACACACACACACACACACACACACACACACACACACACACACACACACACCATATATACCAAGTATACGTTTCTATGGTTACATGTGATTTCTTAGTAAATATTCTATTTAGTGAGAGATGAACTTTATTGTATGTATCCTAGTGAATCTATTATTAAACGGGTAAACTAGTAGTAGCACATTCAATGTCAAAGAAAGTTAAATGTTATTATCAGGAGAGGGAGAATGATTAAATGGTTAGCAACAGCGTTCAAGCTGATGGCCCCCTCCATGAGGGCACCACAGCTCAGCAGAACATCACTGTAGCTTCTTCTGGGGAGAAAAACACTTAGAGAAAAAAAAATAAAGTTAACAGCTGAAATAGCAGAAAATAATACAGTAATACAGTTAAAGAGCAAATTGTAGAAGAAAGTAGTAGAGTGTGGAAAGTGGTCAGTGTATCCTCAGCATTCTAAGCCTATAGCAGCATAACTACAGAGATAACTCTGGATAACCTAGCCTTTTAGATGGATGCATGTTGGAGGCAGGGCAAGGGAGAGCTGTCTTTACCGACTGTACATGCCACCTCCCTCTACTCCCCCACTTGTCCAGATCTGGGCAAACATCAGATTTTAACCATTGGCCCTATCAAATAAAAATGTTTTAAGCCTAATCTTAAAAGCAGACAAGGTGTCTGCCTCACAGACTAAAGCTGGGAGTTGGTTCCACAAAAGAGGAGACTGATAGCTAAAAGATCTGCCTCCCACAGATATTCTGGGAACCACCAGTAAACCTGCAGTCTAAGAGCGAAGTGCTCAGGAACATAAATTAACCTAAGATTTGCCTGATAAGAGTCACCCTGAAAAGGAAAACAGGTCCTACTTGTCGGAAGAACAGCTGTCTGGTTTCCCCCATCCTCCTGGAGCAGCAAGACCTCCATTCACTTGTGATTCAGCAGCTGAGCTGTGAGGAGGAGCGCTTGTTTTGCTCTGCGGTGTAGCTGAGCTGAAGCCACGCCCCTACTTATTGTCCAGTCAGACTGGACCCATCTATGGGGCTTAAACGTGTTTAATTAATTCAGCACCATCATCCTCACTTTTCACTTTTTTTTTGTCAGAAAAATGAACATTTACTATTTTGTTTCCATCAAAGCTACTAAAGGTAGCTTTGCCTTAAAATCAACATACTAACATTTGAAGTGCTCATTGATTTATTTATTTGTATTCGTCTTACACCGCATAACTGAGCTCTACCAAACACTGCTCAGAGGTGTAAAACAAACAATTCAGTACTAGAGCAGACACCACCCAGTGTGAGTATTTGTGCCGAGTCATGCTAGTTGTGCAAAATATTTATAGTGAGTGTACGTAGACACATTTCATGTGTTTTCTAGAACAGAATAACACCAATGCCAAAGGAAGTGAGGAGTTATAAGGGAGAGATGCAAAATTGTCAAAGTTGTGAGGTTTTAAAAACAATGTTCAAAAACTAAAACATTTGTGCAAATGATGAAATTTAAAAGGAAAGAATCTAAACTAATTTAAATACCACTTTTTTTTTAAATGTCACATCTAATAAGACAAATACATAAAAAATCTGAAAAGTCATCAACTCAGGCCCGGCCCTTTTGCCTTTTTCATATTGGTGAGATGTTTCCAGGCTTCAGGTGACCGTTTCTAATATTCACTCTGCTGACTCATTGTTAACACAAAATAAAATACATCTTTAAAATTGTGCTAAATATATTCTAGTATTTTGCATCTTGTCTGACTTTATGCATCTTTAATTTGAGCTTTCATTTAGAAGTGGTGCATTTCATTTAAAATACATTTCAGTAACTCAACTTAAAAGGTGAAACTAATATTTGACATAAGACTCATTACATGCAAAGCCAGAGATTTTACCCTTTATTTTTCCTAATGGTGATGACCATGGCTTACCGCTGATGAATACCCCACATTCAAAATCTCTATTATATTGTGAAAATGTTCAACATTCTAGAATCAAAGTGGTCTCTAATCAGCTAATGAATCCAGAACATCTGCAGTGTTCCTGAGCCTTTCAATGGTCTCGCGGTCTAAACTGGATTACTGAAATGAATCGATTTTTGCATCATATTCTTATTTTTCAAGTTTTACCTGTATGTGAAAGTAGTTAAGTCCAAATTCTGGACTAAAAATGTTTACAAAACAGTAAATGTCTACAAAACCACACACCTCCAAGTTGTTACTCTATAAACTTGAAAACATAAAAGATTTAGCTTAAGACTTACGCACAGTTCCATTAAAACAGTCAAACTGCAAGAGGAAGTGCTTTATTTGAACAAGGATCTTTTTTCATTTGTTGCATAGCAGCAGAGAATTGGTCATTTAAATCAAGGCACAAACAATAAGTTTGCTTGAAATCGGTTTTATTTGGACACTTGCTGTACAAGTTCAGTTTTAATCACATCTGCAGGTTTCTGTGGCTGAATGAGGACTGCATCCTCTACTTGGATCATTAAAGCAGCACATTTCAGGACTGAAAGCCAACATGTAGATTGGCATCAGTTACTGACTCGTTACACAGATCAGATTTGACACATTCAGGCTAAACCATTTATCACACGTTAAAAACAATCATGATGGTTTTCAGAACAGGGACGCTAGAAATGCAGCGTCCCACCTCCCTGTAAAAAGCCCACAGGCTGATTAAAGCAGGTTTGATGCTAAAGTGACGATGCTTACCACTACCCCACCATGCTGCCAATCATTCATAATACCAACTGTACAGAGAAAATAATACATTTCATTCAACAATACAAACGATTGGTATGTTTTTACATTTATATACACCGAACAGTTATTATTCAGTTTTATTACAAAATTAGAAATTTATTTTTTAATATTTTATGCAAAAATACCTTCAAAGCTCAGATCTGACCATGGCAAAAATGTTACTTGCGACAAACAAAGAAAGCTCTTCATAGTGAGCCGTTTGGGTGCATCTTGTTAAAAACATAAAAGTTAATTCCTCCCATTAAATCAGATTTTTTATGCAGCATTCAACCTTCATGTAATCCACAAACCAGATTAGCAGGAACGGAAATGTCTGCAGAGAAAGAAAAAGTGCATTTAGGGAACTTCTGGAGTAAATTTGTGCAACGACGTGTTTAAGGCTCGCCATTTTATTGGCCAAATAACTTGCAGAGCTAACAGGTGGGTTGAATTATAAAATTGCTTCATTACCTATTTTTTTCGGCTTGGGGAGATTCAGGTTGTTCATGAGCTTCACAAACTCTTCCTTGGTCTTGGTCAATCGAGGGTTGAACCTGCGTTCCTCACCAACTGTGGAAACCGTCTGGCCTAAAAATACAAAAACCACAAAGGTCAATATGACGACTGGTCTTTGTGCTTTTGGAGTTTTACGAGAACATCTTAAACCGATTAAAACATTTAACACATGGTGCGGAGTAAAAACATTCAGCGAGGAACAGAAGAATCCTGCGATCTTGCAAGTTCTCACACTTAGAAATCATAAAGGGGTCTGAAGTCCACATTGTAGGTGCATTCCCACTCTGAGAGATGGCTTGAAAAAAATCAGGAAATCACATTGTGGTATTTTTTAAGAGTTTATTTGTAATCCACTGCTGCACATAAGTATTTGAACACCTGAGAATCAACATGGATTCTGGCTCTCAACGACCTGTTCCTCTGCCTTTAAATGTCCACTTCTAGTCTTGTTAAGTAATTAACTGCCAGCTGTTTCCTGATCAGAAAAACCCTTGCTGCCAGCGTTTTTCAGCATTTCACTGTTTTTTTTTTTTAAGAGTCACAAAACGTTGCGCTCTATGACGAAGCCAACGCCAAAACAAAGATGAGACTCGCCTCTCACATCAGGAAGAATCCGTGTGTTTTGAGCGTTATCCGTTCTTTCATAATCCGTTGTCGAATTGTGATCGGCAGAAGCTTTTCCGGTTTGCGCCGCACTTTTTTTTTTTTTTTTTTTACAGCAGCGGCCCAAAACGACCTCCTAACACATGGATTTTCTGCTTCCTGATCACGCGACGTGTGACGTACGTGGCTTAAGATCAGCTTTAGAGCTGGGATGTTTGTTCTCACGGTGCGGGGGCTCGTTCTGACACCCACACAGTAAAAAAATGCAAATGATGACTTTAATCATCAACGGCAGTGAACGAGTTAATTTAAATTAGTAACGCCTGTCTGAGCTTGTTAAAGACGCCTGTCCACCCCACAATCAGACTCCAGCCATTACCATGGGCTAGACCAAAGAGGTGTCAAAAGACACCAGAGACTAAACTGCACCTCCACTAGACTGGAAAGGGCTACGGGGCAATCGCCAAGCAGATTGGTGAAAATAGATCAACTGTTGGAGCAATCGTTAGAGACAACACCCTCCCTCAGATGATCGCTCCATGCAAGATCTCACCTGGTGGGATATCACCGATGGTAAAAAAGGTGAGGAACCAGCCCAGAACCACATGGGAGGTGCTGGTCAATGACGTGAAGAGAGCTGGGACAACAGGTTTTTACCGTCAGTAAAACATGACACTGACATGGTTTTAAATCACGCATCACACCGAAGGTTGCCCTGCTCAAATCTTCACATGTCCAAGCCCGTCTGAGGTTTCCCAACAACCATCTGGGTGATCCAGTGGAGGAATGGGAGAAAGTCATGTGGTCAGACGAGACTAAAATAGAACCTTTTGCTATAAACTCCCCTCACTGTGTTTGGAGGAAAAATAAGGACGAGTTTCATTCCAAGTACATCATCCCTATACAGGGTATCTGCAGGTTTAAGGGAGCCAAATTTAAGACTTTTTAAGACCTTTTTAAGGACACTTTGACCAAAATTAAGCTATTTTTCTGTTTAATTAAATTTAAGCTATAATTTCCAGCTGTTGCCTGGAACTGGTGCTAACCACGTCGTGAACGTGGGATTAGCCATCCAGTTACCATTAATGTTGCACTTCCCCACGGCGCAAACTCTTACTAGCGTGCTCCTCTAAAAATAGCCCCCTTTCACAACCAACCGAATGTGTACGGTTCCACTTATGCCAATATCGTACACAAAAAAATGCTGAAATAACTAGAAATTCATGAAAATTTTATAGAAATAAAAGAATCTTGTTTATTGGGTCTTTGGTAATTTAAGACCTTTGGAAACTATTTAAGGATTATTTGTCATTTTTAAGGATTTTTAAGGCCTTAAATTTGGAAAAGCAAATTTAAGACTTTTTAAGACTTTTTAAGGACCTGCAGATACCCTGCTATAGTGAAGCATAGAGGTGGAAACATCATGCTTTGGGGGTGCTTCTGCAAAGGGGACAGGACGATTGCACTGTATTAAGGAAAGGATGAATAGAGTCATGAGCAACAACCTTCTTCCTTCAGTCAAGAGCACTGAAGATGGGTTGTGGCTGGCTCTTCCAACATGACAATGACCAGAAGCGCACAGCCAGGATAACAGAGGCGTTGCTCCTTTTGAAGCATGTCAAGATTCTGGAGAGGCCTAACCAGACTCCACACCTAAATCCAACAGAAAAACTTGAGGGAGCTGAAACTCCATGTTGCTCGGCAACAGCCCCAAAACCTGACAGACCTAGAGGGGTTCTGTGTGGAGGAGTGGGCCAAAATACCTGCTACAGTGCAGCAAACCTGGTCAAGAACTACAGGAAACATCTGAACTCTCTCTAAATGTAAAAATCACATGGAGTTAAAATGCTTCTGTTCCCCACTGTATCTAAGAGGTTTTTTTGTATCCTTTGAAGTGTGTAAATTTTCCACTAACCTAAATAATCATGAGCTGGATAGACGAGGCACTCATCAGGCAACGTGAAGATCTTCGTGTGGATCGACTCATAGAGCCGACTAGCACAGCCTGGAAACATGGAGGCAAGATTAGAAAACTGTACATTTGATGTTTTACAGGATTTAGGGTAACATCATGCAAAAACACACAAGTCAAAAATTACAAAAGAAAAAAAAGTTTCACAAAATTGTTTGACGCTTAAAAAGTCTGTCAATTTCTTCCAACTGAGAAACAAGACTATGCAGTTATAGACGACTAACCTAATACCGCCATGTTGTGTTTATTTACTCATTACAAGGATGAAAAAACATTTTTCGTGGCCATTTTTTCCCACTGCTTCACTGATCTTTGGGGCTCCTTGTTCTGCCCCCGTTAGATCAAAGATATGCAGAAAAAACTACAAGATCCACTAACATGCATTTTTCTCAGGAAAAGGTTCTACAATACTGTATTTTCACGACCATAGGGCGCACCGTGTTATAGGGCGCAGCTTCAGTTACCGGTGTCTTTTTGGTATTTAACAGCTACAAAAGGCGCACCGGGTTATAGGGCGCAGTAAAACGTACCGGTAAAACATCTGTGCGGGCTCGGGACTCGGAACAGATCAGTGCAAACCAGACATTGTGAAAATTATAAACAGCCAAAAGCATGCTTCACTTTACTGGTCTAGTCCTGGTTCAGACCTGGTTTAGAGCGCACGTGCACTTCCTCATTGCGTGCGCTGACGGCTCGTGCTCTTCTAATGGGCTCGACACACCGGAGGCAACTTCGCCTCTCCTCCATTCATTTTCAATGAGACATGCGCGACAAAGCGATAATCGCGGGTCTCCCTCCTACTAAAGCCGGGCGTACACCGGGAGTGCTGCAGGAGGACACGCATGGATTTATGGGGGTTGGATGAGGAAAACGAAATGAAGTAAATCTGTGCTTTGTGATCAGTTTAATTTGACATGAACACGACAAGCACGCTTTCTTGACAATATTTGTGAGTAAAAAAACGTGTAGAGATAAAAACGAACAGCGTGTGTTATTAGGGAAATTGCGGGCGAGCAGTGTTGATGCATGATTGCGCATGCGCTGAGAGCGGTTCTGATACTTTTTGGGTCGCAGCGCCGCTTCAAGCGCTGATGCGCTGTGTTGAAGTTCAGAATGTGTTTACCGGTAGTTGTTGGTTTTAACCACATAAACTTTCCACATGAACAAAATCATGTGTGTTATTAGGCCTAAGAAAATAGTGTGACTTGAATTGTGTTTATTAACCCTCTGGGGTCCATGGCTGCGTATCCACGTCTTTTGAACAGGTCTGATTTGGGACGCTGTAGCAGCAAGACTCCGCCTCCCTGAGTTTCGGTTTCAATTCAGCTTTAAAAAGGAGATTATAAACTACACCCCAGTTGTTAAATTTTGTTAATAGGCAACGTAAAAGCGGAGTTATGCTAAACTAAAACACGACCTATTTTTAGACAATCTGATAACTTGTCAAAACAGCAGTTTAGTAAAATGTGAGAGGGAATGAGCTTGTGAACATTAAAGAAAAACACAAAAACATGAGATCATTTTGCTGTTGGTGGACGTCTCACATATTCAATTGATAAAAAGTATCATTATGTAGCTGAGAGAGAGGAGGGCTGCACGAGTAACGAGATGTGCGCAAAAAGGAGCCGCTTCCCAGGGAAAGGAGTGGCGCGAACGGAGTAACAACAAACAATTAGACAGATATTGACGGTAAACTTCATATTTTGGAGCGATCCGGACAGACATATTGTCGCTGCAGTTTAGTAGGCTTTTATTAGGCTTTAATAAAGGATGATGAGAAGGATAAATGTCCACCAGGCAGTTCAGATAGTACGGCTGTTTTTTGAACTGGAAGCAGAGGAAGTGGACGGAGACTCGCAGCCGGAGTCTGAGGCAAACAGCGAGGAAGTTGATGACGATGTGGCAGATCCACAGGTCTGTCTTCGCTCACGTCCGCAAGTTCACGCCACGCCCCTTGTCTTCTACTACGTTCACATCTCACAACAACACAATAGACGCACCGCACCATAGGGCGCGGCGTACATTTGAGAAAATTTAAGACTTTTAGGTGCGCCTTATGGTCGTGAAAATACGGTACTTGTAACAATAATTGTATTCCTGTTTTTTTAATAAAATAATATACATTAATGCTAATATGCTTATCAATCACAGCAAAGACTGCAGTCATGCACGAAAACATCTCCTGAGTTAGTTTATTCCATGTGTGATGCATTCTAGAAGATCTATAAAGCTAGATTCATTTATCTCAGTTCAGATTGTGGCAAAAGATGGCTGCTCAAATATATTCAGTTTGTTTTATTTCCAGTCATATCCATTATCTTTACTATTATGGTTTTGTTATCTCTGGTTTATACAAGTTGCCACCTCTCTCTGAACTGGAGAAGCCAGGTAACTCCTCCCCTTTACCATATAAACTCTAAAAGCTGCACCAATTAAAATGAACCACCATAAATGCAAGAAAAGATGACAGTAAGGTGAGTCATTATCAGACAGACACCACAAAATGCTGTTGGGGTGATTTAGTCCAGTGAATCAGGTGTGCCGGAGAATCCAAAATATACAGGGCACCACACCCCGAGGACTGGCATCGGGAAAAGTTGATCCAAGGAATAAAAACGTCATAAAAACAAGGACAAGTAGAAACACGTACAACATGCACATACCCTGCTGGAAATCTGTTCTGCCACAGCCTCTAATGAGCAGAGAGTCTCCAGTGAAAGCCATGCTCTGATCTCCAAACACCAAGGTTGTGCATCCATCAGTGTGTCCTGGAGTGTTATTTACAGTCAAATACTAGAAACAAGAATGGATAAAAGTCAGTTCAAGGTAGATCTATTTTAATTAAATGTAGCAAAAATAACAAAGCATCCACGTATACGGGTACAAAAACTGGAAACTTTTTAAAATCAAAATAATTTTACCAATAAAATATGCAAAAAGCATATTTTCTTCTTACATGTTTTCCAAATTTGATCTTATCCCCTTCTGCTAACTGGATATCTGCAGATGCACCGCTGAATCTGGAGATAGCACTTTTCAGCCCAACCAGTCTTTTCTTCATCAACCCAGAGCTGGTTATGTGGTCTGCATGGCAGTGAGTGTTTACTACCAGAAAAAAGGAATAGATAGCACAGATTTTTATGGAAATGAAAACAGGAAGTTATTCACTTCACCTTTAGAGGGGAATCTTATTGCAACAGCATCAATCTGGGTTACTACATTTTTAATATTTACTGTAATGGAGAACACTTTATTTATGAACAATGCGTACAAACATCTCACAGATGGATCAGAATTATTTTCCGAAGTTGCTCAAGTTTATGGTCACAACTGGGGTTGTCACGATACTAAAATTTCAAACTTGATTCGATACTTGAAAAAATACTCGATACTCGATTTTGATACTATTTAAAAACACCAATTTATTGAACAAGTTTATAAAAAAAAACATTCCTCAATTTATATTGCAAAAAATTAAATGTTAAGAATTAAGTGTGTAAAGTGCTTAAACCTTTCAAGTATCAGCATTTTTTAAAACGTGCATACAAAAACTGGCAAAAGTTAACACTTTAACCATGAATTGTCTCACTATATATACACTATTTGCAGAGTGATGTTTTGCTGCTTAAACTCTGTTTAAGTTGCATTTTTGTCATAAGCTGTAATGCCATATGTTTTGTTCTGTACTTTTGAACAGCTCTGTTGGTCAATAAAGTGAGAAAACGAATTTCTCCACAGTAGGACAAAGGTACATCTACCGGTAATCTTAATAAAAACAGACTGGCGCACGGCAGTGACGTCATTAAAAGCGCCGGTTAATTAGCCGCAGCTAGTCTGTTTACGCCTAGAAATCCCAGACTCACTCCAAACGAACAGGGGAATCACGTTAATGATTCCTAACAAAACCTTTAGACATTGAGATGTTTTGGTGCAGATAATGTCTTATTTCGAGGCTGCACCATGGGTGCCCGTCCGCACCCGTTATATGGATATACGCTGACGGCGATTCGCCGATGGATCTAAATACCCCGGGGAATCCAAGTAGCACCAAAGTTGTCGGCGTGAGTACACAAACATACTGCATGCTAGAAATTAAGTCCAGGTTGCAATAAACGGGAGTTTCCTTTAAGCACATAAGCGTGAATTTACAACTACATGTCGGACTTGGTATGATAATTAAGTTGGGCTGTGAAGCGCCTCCCAAATTCGCTGTTTATGTTTTTGTTTATTTATTTGGCAGACAAAACTTGGATCGGAGACAACTTGCGTGGGAAATTGCAATGTAGCCATGCGGCGTCTTCTTCTTCTGTTTGTCTGGGAGGCGGAGGTTGCTTTACGGCATCTGGCTGTCATGCGTGTCGGTGTACTTGAAGAAGGCTGTGTATAATAGTCCATAATATCGATACCACAGGAATGGAATATCTAATTTAGATACCACTTTTAGTATCGATTTATATCTAGGTATCGATTTTTTTGACAACACTAGTCACAACTCATGTTTAATAGCCAAGCTATAAAAACTTAAGATACCTGCTACTATTAGTTTCAGATCCAACTCCTGTATGAGACGCAGGTCTCTGTCAATGGTCTCCAGCACCGGATCAATGATGATCGCCTCCCTGGTTTCTGTGTCTGCAAGCAGATAGGTGTAGGTGCAACTCTCCCCCTCGAACATCTGAACAGGAAAAATAAGTGAGTGGAGGTGTGGCTCTGCAATAAATAACATTTAGCATGCAATACGGGGTCACGTACTTCACGTCCTCATCATCACGCTCCTTAGATGGCATTTTATTGTGTTTGTGTGTGACAGAAAGAAAGAGGTACTAGATTATCAAGTGGATTGACTTGTTTAGAAAACAGAATCTGTGCTTTAAAAAGTATCTTGTGTTAGCGTTGCCTGTCGTTACCTCATGCTAAATCCAACTAACAAGTTGTCATAAAGCTTTTGAGCATTTGGACAAACCCAGGGGTCTTATGTGGAATATGGATCTGCAAATGATCCAGAATCAGAAGCTAAAAACAGCAGATAATTATCGAGAATATTACACGGCTGAATGGTTATCTCATCTGCTGCAGGTGTAAGAGAAACGTTATTATATGTAAAATGATTACATTGCACAAACTACGTGCCATTACGGTACTGCAAAGTCATCATGATTCAGTCTCCCTCCTGTCAACAATACGACTGAACACGTCGCTGATTTACAATGGAGGCATCTAAAGAGAATGTTGACCAAAAAATCCACCAAAATAAACACAATAACATAGATAGGCTGGACTTTAATAATATAACAATGAATGACAGTTAAGGGTGACATGCCAACAGCTAAAACCCCACTTCCTACAACAGTTAACGAAAGTAAAAGGTAAAACATTATCAGAAAGTCTTCTTGACACATTAAACCGGACAGTTGATATTACGTGAACCTACCTGTCTGAAGAGCAGTCCTTTGGTTTTAGCCACCATGGAGCAGCAGGACCTGGCGTTACCACATAGCGGTGCAGCGAAGGAACCTACACCGGGAGATGAGCTCCTGTCTTGGGCTGCAGCATAACTCGACTCTTTTGTGTGTCCCCGAGGACGTAGAGATAGAGCCGCTACCCGCTGGATAGGTTTAACTCTGCGTATCACAGAGCACATTGTTGTTGTTTGTAGTCTGAAGCGGTGCTAGCTAGGTTTGAAACCGACTGAACAGCGCTAGAGAAAGGCAGTGAGTTAGCTAGTTGACCCTATGGAGGAGGCACTCCAGGTGTTAGTCGGGTTCAAAATTACTGTTATTGTCCCGCTGACCCGAAGTTTTTATAGTTACGCATCAAAATATATGTTTGTTCACTCCACTAAGCTAGCACTTCCTGCTGCCGGAGTCCTCTATAGTGGGTTATAAATACAAGCTGTCGCGCGCAGCCAATCCCCAAGCTCGCGCACGAGACCGGTGTCGTACGTGACAAGTGTACCAGGCTGTTTCAGTCCCCCTATGATGATATTCACATATCATCTCTTTATTGTATATATACAGAGCCGGATTAAATGAATGGACTGCACTAGGCAGGCTGCATTTTTGCCCCCCATCGATATTATTTAATTAATTGAAATCTGAAACTTACCAAAGTTACTTATAAAATTTCATTCACATTTTACATAGCCTAGTCATTGTTTACAAATTGGTTGTTTGTTTGCCAAAAGAAGTCATGTGTTGTATGTTAAACATTCTATCAGACAATTTTTTTATATTAATAATTTATACGTCATGACACAGCTGTATTAAATGCCAAAAAATTATCCTCATCTTATCTATTGGGAGTGTCACTGTCAAGGCGGTAATACCAGTAAATAACCACTAGGTGTCATTAAACTGTGTAAACAGAGCAAATATGTTTCTCTTATTTGCTCTGTTTACATTTAATCACTACATTTAATTAAAAAGATTTTCTGCAAAATACAATAGCTTACAACATTTCTAAATGTTGACAAATTAATCACATGATGGTGGAAAGACATTCAAGAATAAATAGATTAATTTGAATGGACTGAAGCATGTTTTAAAGGCGCAAAAACAAACTATAAACACTCAGCCTAAATTATAACAGTATAAATTTTATACAATCTATAATCTTAAAAGAAAGTATTTTAATAAAATGAAAATGTTATCTTAAGTTTTGATCTTGCTTTATGCTCATTCAGGCTGTTATTGCCTCTGCTGAATCAGAAATTCTGTGTGAATTTTTGGTGTGAACTTATTGTTTGTTATGCTATTTGAACATTGATAAAAATATTTTAAAATAATTAATAAAACCAGCAACACTTACCAAGGATACCATTTAGCATGCTCCACTCTGGGATAATCTTCAGCTTTCCAGCATCACAGGCATGGACGTAATTTTCACTTTAGAAGTGGGGGGGACACGGGGGTGGGTTGGTGGGGGGGGGGGGGATCTTTACAGTATGCTCTAATGGGAAACAGGCTTCAACATAAACGGTTGTTTTCTGCTTGGTCCTAGAGCTCAACCAGTGTCAGTTTAATATAGCGTAATATTGTTTTCGGATGGTAAAAAGTGCAGGGGTCAAAACTTGACTTCAGAAAAAGTGGGGGGGGGACATGTCCCCCCTGTCCCCCCTCAAAATTACGTCCATGATCACAGGGCCTCAATCACAGCAGAAACACGTCTAAAGGAATGTTCCTTGGTTAAGCTTCGGTTTGTGTCTCCATATTTCCTCTGTGATGCAGAGGAATATCCAATATTTTGAGAGGGATGGTTTAGTGCAAAGTACTCACGCATCCTGTCATCAATTTGGTACCACTTTGTAGGATCAGATGGGTAGCTTGTTAATACCCTTTCTGGGTCTAGAGGCTCCTGTAAGACTATATTGGGCTCACTGTCTGGCTGCTGTTCTTCCAGTTCGTCCTTCTGTGACGGAGTTGATGTTGACGGCATTGGCGCTACAGCGTCTTCCGGCGTATTTCCCGCCGCATCTTCTATCCCGTCTTCGGGTCGTGTCTCCTCGGGGTCTGGCTTGGGCCCGGCCTCTGGCTCTGCTGACTCGAGCAGGTTCACAGCTGTCGGACGGCTGCCCGAGCAGCCCGACAGAAATTTTGTTAAAGCCCTACCCCTTTTGTTCCTCTTCATTTTTTTTCTTTTTACGTTTTGCCGCACCCGAAAGCACCGTGAAATTTAGCCTACTCAAAAACACTTGCTAGCTTTGTTGTGTCCCTAACCCTAACCCTAACCCAATGAAAACTTTTGTGTGAAGAATCGTGATGCATTTCAAACTCAAATCAAATCTTTAGGCAGATAATCGGAATCGGATCGAATCCTGAGGCAGGTGGAGATGCACACCACTAATTTAAACCCTGCTGTGTGGTGCCACAAAACAACCCCGCCCACCTACTCTTGCTACAAAAAAGCTTAATCAAGTATTTATTTTCCTTATTATTACATAATTTAATAATACACAGCTGGATTAAAGTAAATCTTTACCAAAATTATCAGAATACACTTTCTGGTTGGAATCAGCTGTAAAAACGTGCAATTTTGAAATAATGTCAACAAACACTCAAATGCATGATAATACTATAGTAATGTAATCAGAAACATCTTAAAATGAACAAAATAAGCATTAGCTTCAATCCATTCCAATTTCGACTGATCTATTTCACAACCTGTAATTGTACAACAGCAACACTGTTATAACACAAAATCGAAATATATCCATTCATTCATTAAAATGATCAATCACACAATCCCTCTTTTTGAAAAAGGATACTGATGCTCAACTCAATATTTTAAACGTAATACAGATAATTGTCAAAATTGGTTTCCACAACTTGGATGTTCAAGAAAAATTTCTGCTATGTTCTATAACTCTGGGTGACATTTTTATAATAACAGATATCTTATCATAAGGGAACAAAAGACAAACGCTGCGATATCCAAAAAAGTGTTAATTTATTATCAGCTGGTTATCAGAACAACCTTTATTCTTTGTCATAAAGTTCTCTATCTCTGAAGCTGACATAGAAATAGTTTAAACCAAACTTCCAATTAAGTCATTTCACAATTCAACCATGGCTCATTCAAACCTTTATTAATGCTGTCTTTTGAGTAAA
The DNA here is from genome assembly GCF_043380555.1 of Nothobranchius furzeri. Taxonomy (NCBI): domain Eukaryota; kingdom Metazoa; phylum Chordata; class Actinopteri; order Cyprinodontiformes; family Nothobranchiidae; genus Nothobranchius; species Nothobranchius furzeri. Next base: position 68,408,691 of record NC_091745.1, read on the forward strand.
TTGAATTGTTCAGATGAAAAAAATGTAAGCTGATCAAGAACACGTTTCTTTCCCCCTACAGTTTCTTGACCTTCCTTAGAAATTCACGTTAACACAGAATTCTGCTCTGAGATAACACATCAACCTAGAAATGCAGATATATGTTTATCTTTATTATTTGTTATCTCTGCTAGGAAACAAATGCTGACGAGGTCTCATTTATGTCTGTTGGACTTTCCTGTAAAACACACAAAAAAAACCACTCTCAAAACAGAAGCACAACAGTATTGTGTAACTTTTATAATGTACATCCCATTTTTCATGAATGAAATATTCTAAATGTAATAATAAAGTATCCTCTGATAAATTCATGATGTCAAAAATGTTATTTATGTTGGGTAATTAAAATGTTGGGCAATTTTTACTTTCTCCATAACCCTTTACCTGAAATAAACACACCAAATACAAAGAGGAGTTCATTTTACACTGTAAGTACTTACTCTCCTCTGCGTGGTACATTCGTTTATCCCATATTACCTTAAAGGACGACACACATGCAGAGAGAGAGTGTAGATAATTTGGTAAATTGTAAACAACCCTTAAACATACAACATCTAAATACTCTGCAAAGGGAAAATACTTTGCAGAGGGTGAGGATCAAACACACCAGACACAATGGCAGTTTGCTCACACCAGGCAAAGCCTTAGAGCTCCTTTTATTTAGGAAGACACACCCAGAAGTTTACACAATTTCTTCAGCTGACCGGTAACTTAATCAACATTCTTTAGAATCAGCTGAACGGGGTAACTTAATCAACACATATTGTTGGACCTTCATCTTGTCTCAGGAAGTGATCACAGAGGCCATTCTTCACCACTCTAAAATGTGATCAAAGAAGATCGATGACCTTTCGTTTAAACAAATACTTATCATGTCCTGCAACATTTTTTAGGCCTCAAAAAGGTACATTAAATACAGAAAATACCTATCAATTTATGTATTTGTTTCATGTTCTTGCTGCAACCTTAAAGGTGTGGATCGCTCGTTAAATCAATACAATACATTTGCAGAGGTCGCTAGTAAGTATGAATGCCTTGTAAGCCATACTCAGAGGTAATAAAAACACAAAAGCCTGGATCAGCATGGAGGAGTCTGCTGGAGCAGAGAGTGGCAGAACACAACAGGATTTGGACTTCCTGATTTTTGGACATCTCGTGTTGGATTGGGTAACAGAAACGTGACTCTAACGCTCTGTGACGTTGATGTTTTACCTCCACAAATACGACAAGCCTGGAGGAGCTTCTGCCGTGTGGTTGAGTTGCTAATGCTAATAATTGGCTTCTGCTAGCGGAGACATTCTCTGACGTTTCCTGGACGCTAAATCAACAACGGTCGTCCCCGTCGTGACTCAAGAGTCCACGATCGTTAAGTGACAGTGTGATGTAGATCTGTCGGAGTTTTCAAATTCTAGAGTTTCACCGTCTGTTTTCTATCAGAAGCTAACGCAGGAGATGGTGTAGGAGACTATTCATGTTCAGCCTGCATGAAAAAACGATTATAATCAGAAATAATCATAATATCTTTTCCAGTGTTCCACACCTTTAAAAAGTGTTTTTTTTATTTGTGACAAAAGTTGCTTATACAGCATTGAGGAGGTTTTGATCTTCGGCCAAAACTAAAGTTTTGTTTTTAGTTTTGTTGACAGGACAAGCCCTGAAATAAAGTCTGACCCATATCCGCCTCTTCAACATGTCAAAGTGCTCTTCCATTTACTCACACAGTTTAAAGGAAAAACGTCAAACACCACCTTAAAAGGATTTTTCGGGCTGACAAAGAGTTTTACATGAATATTGCTGATTGTTACGCTTCCTTCGTGTATCCTTCCACCCATTCAAGCATTCGAGTGACTCTGGTGTAGACTCCTGGTTTCTCGGGCCGTGCACATCCGTCCCCCCAGCTCACCAGGCCTGCCAGCCTCCAGTCCTTATTAGAGGTCTGACACAGCAGGGGTCCACCGCTGTCCCCCTTAAATCACAACCAAACATCAGAACACAACATTTTAAACTTTACAGAGAAATTCCATCTCACAGTGGATCACAAAGAAAACTTTTGGGTTTTTTAAGGACATTTAGTCACATACCTGGCAGGAGTCAACTCCCCCGCCCATGCTGCCTGCACAGATCATCCGAGGGGTAATGTGTTCACCATAGACTGCGGGACTGGCGCACAAAGATTGAGCTATTACTGTTACCAGAGCCTGCCGTAGCAGCTCTGACCCAGGACCTGCAGAAAGAGTGAAAGGCAACTTGTAAAAAATATGAGTAAAATTCGTTTATTGTTATTACTAAACAACGTTCGGGTTGCTACTCACAGAATATCTCCACTGATGATCATTTACCTTTAATTGACATCAGCAATCACAAAAAGACTAAACCTCAACCAGTTGTGCAGATTTAGTGCTAAAATGTGATACAATAATAGCTAAGAGTAACCTTTTCTCATACTCCAAGCACTAAATGGTCACTCTGGATCTTTTTTCAAACTTTCCCAATAACTGCTGGGGTAAATTCTGTGTGTCTGATAGCAATGTGTCTCATAGACAACTGGATGGATTATAATGAAGCTTTTGCTAAGTAATCGTTAGATCTAGGTGTAACTGATTACCGTTTGCAGTCAGCTGATATAGCAGCAACTACAGCTAACTGACTAAATAAAACTCAAGCATGTTTTTTAGTCAGTCAGTTTTACAGATTAGCTGTCTTCCCCAACACTGTACTCCCATCATGTTATGGAAATTTTATATTTCATCACTTTAGTCCTATTAACAAATCTATTAACTGAATGTCCTGAAAGCATTCACACACACACACACACACACACACACACACACACACACACACACACACACACACACACACACACACACACACACACACACACACACACACACACACACACACACACTCACACATGATCCACTCCCATTCTTTTCTTATCTCTTTGTATAAATAAACTCTGTGACCAGATGTTCGGGGCATTTGCCCTGCGCACTTGCCACAAATCATGATTGTTTAACAATCAAGCCTGATTCATGCTTCTCCATCTGAGTCAGTGCGGAGACACGCAACGTCCTTGCGGGCCTGCCAGAGAGCTCCGCAAGGACGGATGGAGTCGAGCCCTCTTTTCTAAACATCCATCAGTCGAGACGGTCTACGCAAGCTTGTGATTGGTCAGGACGCCGCTGTTGTCTACAGCGCCGCCATTGCGCCCTCAAAAACATGAAGAGAGCTGAGGATAACAAGCGGCAGACACGGAGCAGCTTGAAGAATACCTCGCGAAAAAACTCTAAAAACATGAACGTTTAATTTCCCCGTGACTGGAGGAGTGAAAAGATGCGCAGCAAGCGTTTTATTTGTGGACGGAAATGACAGGAAACGTGGGTTTAGAGGTGGCGAGCGCATGAAGAGGTGGAGGAGAATGAGGGACAAATTTGTCTGTGTTAAAAAGTCTCTTATATACAAAAAAAAAAAAACCATAATATAAACACACTATTATGGACCGATACATGACAGGATACCACAGAACATCGCTACGCCCTCTGTTGTCCTGCCGGGGAATTGCTTTGCAACACTCTCCAGGAGACGGAGAAGTATGAGAGCAAAACGCTTCCGTCAATCCCTGTGTGTCTGTCCCTTGCGGAGCTGACAGAGAAGCATGAACCAGGCTTTATTCTCGTTCATCTTTAGGTGCGAATGAAACAAATTTCAACAAATATTTTTTGTAACATTACTACATGTCCACCACAGTGGACAGCGTGTATTCTGAACATGAAATATGTTGGCTGGACTTACTGAAGTCCACATGGAGAGGCTCAAATGCAATAAAGTCTTCAACGGCTGTGCTTAATAGCAAAACATACATAAATAAATAAATAAATAAATAAAAAAAACAAATAAATAAATTACAATTTTGAGAACCTGTCCACTGTAATGACCATTTTATATCAAGGAGTTAATTTTTCATCTTATGTTCTGGTTCAGTTACCTTCAGGCCTCAAGACCTTATTAGCTCAGAGCACAGCAGCTGTTGTTTGGGTTTTTGAGCCAGGCTGTGCTCGCTCTCTGTTTCACGTCTTCAACCCTTTCTTTCTCTCCACCGCTCTGTGCATCATCGAAGCCATAGTACATTTGTGACACGTCAGCGGTTATCAAAATAACATTTTCCATCAATCCTCTGATAATTTTCAGATCATTTCCACATTTCCTGGATTTACATTTTCATCACAGTACAATGTTTGCTCAAACGGTATTTGTGAGTTCTTATTCCCCCATAATCAGATACCACACGTACAAGGCGAACCCATACACCCTCTCATTCATTCAAACAACAGTCAAAGCAGACAACATGAAAACAAACAACCAACAACAAGATAACTACAGCAATGTTTCGATTTCTCTGGCAAAACGTTAAAAAAATCAAGCCAAATACAGACAGCATTCAGAGAATCTGTCAAAAACCATCCTATTCAAGGCGGACATCACCACTTAATTTCATAGTTACCACACCGGTCTACTTCATTTCTTACACCAGAGTTGCACTTCTAATTTCGGCTAAAATGCAGAAAACCAAGCCAAATACAGACAGCATTCAAAAGAACCGTCAAAACCATCCTATTCACGGCGGACGCTACCACTTAATCTCTGGTCACCTAGGATTTTCTCTCGGTACCACACAGACAAAACAAACAAACAAACAACAAACTTGTCTCACCAAATCTCTCCACTTCAGGGCTTGAGTTCGTGGATCGGCATTTCTCCTAGCGACGTCAAGACCCTCACCGACCCCCCAGCAAAACTCAGCGCTGGAGGAGATTTAGGTTGTCGACAGTCCTCCGGCGTCAGTTCTTGGCGCCGCGAGGTGACGGGACCCCGGCTCTCGAAGGACCAAACACATTACTACAACTTTTAGGAAATCTTTTCCCTAAACTTCAGCAATAACTGTTGTTGGCATATTAGGAAAATATCCCATGAACCATCCATCTATCCATTATCTTCTGCTTATCTGGGGTCAGGTCACGGGGACAGGAGCCTAAGCAGGGAGGCCCAGACTTCCCTCTCCCCAGCCACTTGCGCTAGCTCCTCCAGGGAATCCTAAGGTGTTCCCTGGCCAGCCGGAGAAAGCATGTCCTGGGTCGTCCCTAAAACCTCACCAGGGGCATCACAACTAGATGCCTGAGCCACCTTAACTGGCTCCTTTTGACGTGGATGAGCAGCGGGTCTACTCCAAGCCCCTCCCGGATGACTGAGCGTCTCACCCTGTCTCTAAGGGAGAGCCCAGACACCCTGCGGAGAACACTCATTTCAGCCACTTGTATCTGTGATCTCATTATTTTGGTTACTACCCAAAGCTCGAGAACATAGGTGAGAGTTGGAACGTAGTTCAAACAGTAAATTGAGCTCAGCTCTCTCTTCACCTCGCCCGCATCGCAGCAGACGCAGAACCAATCCACCTATCAGTCTTGCATTCCATCAAGACCTCACTTGTGAACAAGACCTCGAGATACTTAAAACTTCTCCAATTGGGGCAGGACCTCGTGCCTGACCTGGAAAAGGCACGCCACCCTTTTCCGAATCAAGACCATGGTCTTGGATTTACAGGAAGAGATTCACAACCCAGCCTTTTCACATTCGGCTGCAACCCTCTCCAACGAAACCTGGAGATCACGGTCTGACGAAGTAAACAGAACCGCATTATCTGCAAAAAGCAGAGATCTGATCCTTAGGCCACCAAAACAAATCCCCTCAACACCTTTTGTTATAGAAATTTTATGTTTTATTATTGTTTGATCATTAATCCTATTGACTGAATGTATTACTCTATGCCTGAATGCATTCTCATTTGTTCACACACACACACACACACACACACACACACACACACACACACACACACACACACACACGCATGCACGCGCACACACACACACCCACACATTTCTGTAACCACACACACACACACACACACACACACACACACACACACACGCATGCACGCGCACACACACACACCCACACATTTCTGTAACCACACACACACACACACACACACACACACACGCATGCACGCGCACACACACACACCCACACATTTCTGTAACCACACACACACACACACACACACACACACACACACACACACACACACACACACACACACACACGCATGCACGCGCACACACACACACCCACACATTTCTGTAACCACACACACACACACACACACACACACACACACACACACACACACACACACACACACACACACACACACACACACACATTTCTGTAACCACACACACACACACACACACACACACACACACACACACACACACACACACACACACACACACACACACACACACATACACACACATTTCTGTAACCACACACACACACACACACACACACACACACACACACACACACACACACACACACACACACACACACACATTTCTGTAAGAACACACACACACACACACACACACACACACACACACACACACACACACACACACACACACATTTCTGTAACCACACACACACACACACACACACACACACACACACACACACACACACACATACACCTTCCTGTTCTTGTCTTATCTCATGATATAAATAAACTGGAGGGGCAGCTGCTCTTAGCAGTTGTAAGCCTCAAGCCTTTGAGCATCTGCCCTGATTTGCAAACAGTAAACGTGTGGTTCATTGTCTCTCTTATCTATTCGACTGCAGGTGCAAAGGTGATTGATAAAATCACCTTTGCACCTAGAAATCCTGTCCATATAAGTTATGAACAAAAGTGGTGACAAAAGGGGAACCACGACAGACTCTGACTCTCACCCATGAACCACAGGATGGATTTTAATGAAATTCTCTAAAAGTAATAATTTTACATCTAACCGATTCAACATGACCGCCACAGCCAGCTTTTTACAGAAAGCACCAAACATTTTAAGACTTTAAGATAACATTTGATGTCTCTGATTTATCCTAATGTGTACTATGAGTCCTAACAAATCTACTAATATCCTGTGACGTTGACCTGCTCAGACCAAAATGGCCATAGCCTCACCACCTCTCAACACAAGATTTTAATAGTTTAATAGTCTAAAGACAAAGTTTACATTTGCAGTGGTCTCTAAATGAGGTGTGTGTGGACTCGCGTCATTATTTTAATGACTTCTGACTTGACTTGATAAAATCTATAAAGACTTACGACTTGACTCAGACTTGGACGCCAACGACTTGCAACTTGAATCGACTTGCATCTGTTGACTTGATGACTTGAGCATATTTGATATTTTAGCACAAAAGTGGCACGACATGGACAAAAATCATAAATCATCCGCTCTGCGTTTGATTTACTGCTCAATGCAGCAGCACTTTGTTCATAACCAGTTTCAGTTTTTCTTTCTGCTTGTTTAAGCAAATAAATGAAGCTTTAAGAAGCTTTATTTCTGGAATTGATTTATTATCATTGTCATTAAATTGAAGTTGGACAAATTACTTGATTATGACTTGAAAATTCATAGTTAAGGACTTGGACTTGACTTGGACTTCCACATCATTTACTTTGGGCTCGACTTGGACTTGGTTGTCTTTGATTTGGACTTGACTTGAGACTTGACTGAAAAGACTTGTGACTTGCAAAGCAGTGACTTGGTCACACCTCTGGTCTCTAAATTAACTTCTTGTAAGCAGATCTTTGGGGGTGTGTGGGTGTGTGTGTGTGTGTGGGGGGGGGGGTGGGGGGTGGGGGGGGTTGTCTCGCTCCTGTTTAGCTAGCTTCACATTTAGCCTGCACATTAAACTCAGAGTGACCGATCATATTTTAAAAACGAGAATGCCAGATCTTTAACTTATGCTTGTTCTTACAAGGGTTCTTCATTATTATAGTGCATTTAAGAATAACTGGGGTTTCTTATAGCCATATGAATCACCTCCTTCCTGAGTGGTTCCCCAGCCGGTGATCCAACATGGTGTTCCTAGAGGAAAGGAGTCGTTTTCTCTCGGTAAACACACGGGACGCACCCCATCTGCAAAAAAGGACTCAGTAATAATCTCATGTGCATGAAAACAGCTAGAAAATTTTTAAAAGTGATGATTTCTATTTGTTTCACCTCTTCTTTGTTTTTAAAAATGTCTGCCAGTAGATTTTGCCTCATTTTGTCGACACTTCAATCATTCATAAATGATAACAGTTACAAGTGAGCTTAATGTGGGGTCTGACCTTTCCCATAACAAAACAGCCACATAAAATTAATGTATTTTTTTACTGATATTATAAAAGTCATGGCATTATATATGGTGTTTTATTGTACCATGAGATAAACTGTATGAAAAGCATCAAATGATAGGCAGAATATCAGTGCTGTCGTTTCTGTGCTCTTCTCAGAACTAACACCAGATGGAGCCATCTCTCTCTCTTTCTTACCGGTCATGCCTATGTCAGTGATGGTGCGCAGCAGCCCCACATCATAGTCATTGCTGTTCTTGTTATATTGAGGGTGGTAGAAGACCTGCAGGGCTCTGTAGCGCTTGCCCTGGGAGTTACGAGCGATGCTCAACGTGCCCACCAGCACCAGCCAGTCGGACGGTTCAAACATGCTGTTCCTGCAAACATCCAAAAGAATGATTTGTGGCTGCAAGTTATTTTATGCTCGCTGTTTTACTCATCTGGTTTTAAGTCTGCAATTTGGATAAGAAGCGTAAAGTGAGACAATTTAACCAACTAAGAAATAAGGTTTGGTATGACTTTATTGAAGCCGTGCAGAGAAATGATAAAAAGTTGAGATTCATGAGCGAGACACATAACGTTGTAGCCATCCGAGTATCTGCTTTCACAAAAGATGGTTGTTTAATTTGTCCATTTCTGAGTGTTTACGTGTGATGTGTCCTAATTAGAAAATGAATATTCTCATAAGTAAACCAATGTCATTCCAATCATATCAAGGGATTGTAATCAGAATGAAATGACTCTTAATTTCTGAATAACAGTCACTTTTTTCGCTTCTACTTGTAAGTTTAATATTTTTCTTTCTGAAGTTGGGCTGAATTTAACCCCGCTGAGTGCTCAAGAGTCTAAATTACACATACATAGGGGAGGTGATTGTCCCTGCAGGCAAAAGACCGTCTGGTTGCAAAATGAGCGAGCCATGTTTGCATCACTTTGATTTAAACCAACAATCCCTTCTCAGTTGGCTGTTGACTGGACGTCTATGACCTAACGTGTCCCTGTTGTTTATTTTCCTCCCATACGTCTACCTCTTACTCAACAAAGCAGTGGGCAGCAGTGATGATCCAGCGAGCGGAGATGATGGAACCACCACAGATGTGACTTCCCCTCCACTGCATGCTGACTTGCCAACCCCACTGGTCCTCTGCTGCCAAGGTCCCCCCAACAATACGCCGCCCATCACTGGCAGCAGTCTGGCAATCTGACAGCAAAATGATGAGTTTAAAAACAAGCATGAAAACCCTGAAGGAAAAAAATACAGACAAGCATTAATATTCCATTAAATTCCTGGCACTGGAATTAAACTCAATTAAAACATAATTAAAAATTTGTTTTCTAAAACAGGCAGCGGAGAATTTGAATATAACCGGTTTAAAATTGGAAGTGGGCACCGGCACCCCGGAGGAGGCTGAGAAATCCCCCTGCCAAATGCCGTTGAATGTGCTCACTCCCAAGGCCCTAAGTGTGTTTTTGCGTGGAATGTCGTCAGTGGAAGTGTATAAGGTGCAAATAAAATTGGGGGGCAGGTTGCCACAGGAATGCGGAAATGGGGTCCATACCCGCACTCCCTGACTTGTCCACCCCCCAAGGTTTGTGTGATGATGTGAGGGAGCAGGAGGAGAGAAATATGCGGGGATGGGGAGAAATGGCTGGTTGGGCTTAGCCCTCAAGGGAGCCAGCTCCCCTACTGGCCCCAATAGGCACCTCTGTTGTTAAATTGCCACCCAGGGCATGGATACCCCAGCCCATCCTGCCAGGGCCCAAAGTAGCAGCATTACAGTGCCTCACGGAGTCCGAGGGCACCAATCCAGCCCCACCCCAGCAGAATATCTATGCCCATCCCTGCATTTGCACAACTTCCAGAATATATAAGACATAGGACATCCAGGTAAGGTTGGGTCCTCCCCTCCTGGACCCCCCCCCCCCCTGTGATGGGACAGCAGAGGAGCCAAGGTCTACCCAAGGCCCCCGAACCCGGGCCAGGCACTGCTGCATGTTCCTGCCTTTTTCCCGGCAGCATACATGTCAGGACCCGACCCCCAAGGCCCCGCCCAGATCCCCCCTTGGGGCCAGCCACCCCCAAACCCCGAGCCCCCAGGCCCCCACCCAGACCCGCCCAGGGGCAATGCAGCTGCCAGGCAGTGGCCCATGGTCGCTGCCAAGACCTCCAAGGGGCTCCACTCACAACTGCCAACAGTCCACCCCCCGAGGCAACCCAAGCACCTCCAGAGGGGGGCAACGCCCCCCCAGTCCCAGACACCCCCAGTGAACCCACCTCCAGGGAACATCTGGATACTACAAACTCAGACCCGCCACCCCCCCACCAAGTGGGGTGGTGCGGTGGCATCAGCTGGCATAGGCCAGACAATGCCCGCACTGCCCGCTCACCACAGCCATGGAATACACCTCATGAACACACAACCCTATATTGGAGCAGGCGGAGGAAGACTAGGGGTCTTAGCACACCTCTGTTGTTGCTTGGCTTCCTGGGGCTGAAGCCTAGGAGGGAGATCTGGCCGTCTGGTTGGGGTCTGGGGTGGTGGGTTGCTGTGCTCAGCGTTGGGCGGGGGAGCCTGCTCATCAGCACCCCAGCAGAAAGGGTCAAACTCTGGTAACCGTTAATGGTTGTACCCAATGTGCAGCAGTACCAGGACCAGAGTTAATAGGGTGTGTATGGGGAGCATGAGTGGGTGTCCGGCGTGCATTTTTGTAAGTCTTGGGTTGTATGTGCATGTGTGAGCATGAGGGAGGGAGTGTGTGACTGTGTTTGTGTATGACTGTATATGTCAGGTGGGGCCTTTGACTCCTCCCCTCTCCTGGGACTTCCTTTGATCATATAGATCTTCATCTCCCCTTGCCACACCTGGTGTGGGATGTGGTGCCTTGGTCTGCCTGAGTGTTCGTGGCTCCCGGGTCAGGGGGTTTAAGATTTTTGGCGCCTGCCTGACCAATCCCGGTGGCTGCCTGGTGGGGTCTGGGTCCCTGGGCTTTGCTGGGTCCCCGACGGGGGTGGTCGCCCCTGGGTCGCTGGGTCCCGGGCTTGGCCGGCTAGGGGTTGTGAGGCTGCGGGCGGGCCTGTGGGCTTGCCGCTGATATCTCCCGGCACTCTGCCGGCTGCTGGTTGTGGCCCCCCGGGGCGATCCTCTGTGCCTCTCGAGGGGGGCGGGGGCCTTTCTGGTTGCAGTCTCCTTGGGGTTCCTGTGTTCTGGGGCAGCGCCTGGATCTCTGGGACTTGGAGCTCCCCCCGTCTCCTACGCATCTTTGGGGGGCAGATCTGTGGTCCCTCACACTCTCTATTGGACGCTCCTATAGAGGAACCTTACATAAACAAGCGAGTGTACACACACAGGTGCTCACATGGTGCTCTCATAAGTATGGACTTGGGCACGTTAAACACATGTCTTAAGACTATGGTGGGCACTTAATGCACTGTGATTTATTATCGTGTGATTGTTCAGTTAAACAATGTTGATTATATATTTCTTCATCAAGTTGACGCAGTGATAGCTTGATCTTGTTGTATTGTTGTTGTGTCCCATTTCTTTGGTTCTTTAGCTTTTTTTCTTGTCTTTTTCTGCAGGTCTAGAAGCAGACTCTTGTTCATTATTGTTTATTTTTGTGGACCCCCCCCCCCCCCCCCCCTCTCTCTCCACTTTTTGTCTTTTCCTTTCTCTTTCACCTCTGACTAAGTGTTTGGTCAGGATTACAAAGCATTCAAAAACAATAACAATAAAGTTTTTAGTATCAGGCGTGACATTAAAAGCAGACGCTTTGATGCTCCACCTGAGAGTAAATCTGTAAGGCTTGTTACCAGCATTCAGACATCAATTCTGTTTGCTTCACAGCCAGACAGGACACGGTAAAAAAAAAAAAAAAGAATTTGAATATAACCTTTATTTTGCTTTCTTTACCGGTAGTGATGTTTCCTGTCTGGTTCCCGGGAAACTTAAACAGATACGGCAGTTGACTTAGGAAGCCATCAGTCCCAACCGGATTGAGGGTAGAGGACACGTCTAAATTAGACGGAAACACCAGGAACTTGACTAATATGAAGAGACAAGAAAAGCAGTGAGATGACATTCTATATAACTTCTGATGACAGTAAATAAATGCATTTACAGATATTCAGAGCGAGGGAGCCCAGTGGAAGACATAAAGTCTGTCACACGCAGTGAGAAATTCTCAGTGTGCTTCAGAAATAAATATTCAGACTCCCTGATGTGTAACTCAAAATATTAATGTTGGATTATGTGCTGCAGTCCTGATCTGGATTAGCAGTTTCTTTTCTAAATTCTTGTTTTGATAAAATAAAAATAATAAAATCCCCCCAAAAATTCTCAGTAAATTGAAGGTTTTGACTTCATGGTGGCTAAAATCGTACCTTTAATGATCCCTTTTCAGAACATGAGACAGATGAATCAAAACAATGTCCCTTTGCACAGTTGTCTGGTGAATATAAAGCTAATCACTTCATCACATGAAGGATTAAAGAGCTTGCTGCCAGGTTACACTGCTGACACATCAGTTGTTTACATTTATAACATAATCCTAGGATGCTAAGATGCAGCAGGAAGTGCTTTTCATTATTTCAGCTACACGTCATTTGATTCATTTTGCATTGTGCACGTCACATTAAAATTATGCTAAAAACAAGTTGCTATTGTGCTTTCCTAATTATTCACATATGTTTAATGTAAAGGCAACCAGATTATCACCTACCTAGGAGAGCAGTAGCGATGGTCACGAGAACAACTGGGACTCCCACCAGTGCTAACCACTCTTGAGTTGTGAAGTTGCGAGTTCTTGCCTCTATGAACAAACAGAGATATTTTAGAAGAGAGAATGGCTTTTCAGTCATGTTTTTAGGGTGTTTCTATGTAAAAGTGCTGTTGGGGAGCGGCCTCTGTTTGGAGAAATAGAGTTCATATTTTACAGGATGTGTGAGCTAATGACTAGTTAGAATCAGGCAAGATTAAAGTGTAAAAATTGTCTTCTCTAACGGCCCCAATTGCTTAAAATTTCAAAGCAGTCCGTACAAATAATATTTTAAACTGCAGCGAATTTAAAATAAACAGAAATAAACAACAAAGTGTATAATTTCCAGTGAATCCAGAAGTCCAGCAGGAATGTACTCGTTCTTTTGCAGAAATAACCATTTGGTTCATAAAATAACGTTTGCGTGAGCTATTGTGATATTTAGTCAATCGGAGCTGTTCCAATCCCCTTCTTTACTCACTTTACTCTGACTAGCCATTAGCCTATCACTCTCATTTAACTTAAACTCTATCTCTCCAAAATGAAGCTAGCTGCATTTGACAAGATATTAATCGTTTATTAATTTGTAGAAAAGCACACTTCAAAAGTGTTTCTTTAACACTAAAGGCAACGTGACTTTACAGTTGCGGTTCAGAATTTGGATCTACAAGGTTTTTCTTGGTTCAGCTCAAAGAAAGAAGAAAAAAAAACATGCTAGTTCAACTGAAACTAGACCAGGCCTTGCATGAAGTCCCCTGAGCTTAACTAATCAAAAGTAGAAGGTCGGCTGGAGTGTATAGAGACTACGAGTGATCACATTTTATGAGAAAGTAACGCCATTGAGTTGTATGAGTGTTTCATCATTCTCTGACTGGAGTTGCGTGATGGTGTAGTGGTTACGAGAGTCGCCTGACAGTTAGACGTACAAGTGGGTGTCTGTCTGTCTGTGTCTCTCTGTCCCGGGGGTCTACTGAACAATAACACCAGCTGGGACAAGTCCCTGATCCTCAGAAAGAGTGAAAAGCAGGGTTCCCAAAGCTTTCTTGTATTTATACAACCTGGACTGTCTTAACCTGAAGACTAAATAACTGAATTTAGACATTTCCAACTGAACAAACACAACAAAAATGGTCAATTTAGAAACACAAAGTTTAAGTCAGCAGATGAGCATGGAGCTTAGGATGATTTCTGTTATGACCAGACGTATCTTGTCTCCTGCAAATGACTTTCCCACCCCTACAGGACAACGTTTTTGCTGTGCTGGAAAAGCATCTGAAGAACAAAAGATAATGTCCAGGTAACTTTATGACATCTTCTTTAATAGGACAACTTTACTCACATTTTAATACAGGAATGAATGCCTTGTAATAAGTTCTCTGGGGGGGAAAAAGCTCGGGTGCGCCTGTTTGAGGACATAGAAGTCAGCTGGAGGAGAAAATGGCATCAGACAGCCGGATTTGGCCTTTTATTTCCTGATATTCTGACATTTCGCCTTTGATTGGCTGACAGCAACGCGAATCAACAGTTTGTTCTACAACACTGATGTTTTATCTCCACAAATAACACAAGACTGGAGGAGTTCTGCTGTGTGGTGGATTTGCTAATGCTTACAGTCAACTTCTACTAGCCACAACGTTCTCTATTGTTTCATGAACGCTAAACCACAAGCTTCCCCTTCTTGAGTCAAGATGGGTGAGTCCATGAATGTTAAGTGACAAGGTGAACCGTTTATTTTCTATCAGAAGCTAATGCAGGAGATAGGTGTAGAAGACTATTTCATGTTCAGAGTGACCAACCATCTTCAAAATAATACGTGAAAAATGGTTTCTGAGTAAACCTGCTCTTCACTTATATTTATGTTCATCATGATGCACATTTTAGTATAAAACAAACAAAAAAATTCAAAATTTCTGTTCAAAGTCAAATGAGAAATTGCTTTAAAATCTTCACTTTACATTAAACCCTGTTTTTGCATATTTCTTTCAATGTGTGTGCTTTGGAAAATTTTAGGAAACCTGATAAAACAATTTATTTTTGCATTCATTTAAAATCTGTGACAATAAATCAGAAACAAATGTGCATCAGGACAAAAAATAAAATCAATGGATTACAAGTTTCATGAAGAAGAACACTGATCATGGATCGGTCCTCTCACCTACTGAGCTATACGGCTCTTTGGACCAGCAGTCCTACTCATCAGAAGTCTTATCTAACTCAGCCTGCATGCCCTGAAAATAGCGTGCATCGCTAATGGGCAGTAACGCATGAGCTGCAGCTAACATTTGCACATTAAACATTTTCAGACTGAGTAACAGCAACCTGAGGCCGATGGCGAAACATGAAATCTATTTCCTGTTTCAGATGAAAACCCACCGGCAAAGAGATCAAATGTGATGCTTTAAGAAATGTTTGTGTGGGTCGTGAACTCCAGAATAACCATTTATGCTGCTTTAAAATAGACATTAGCGTGACTAATGATGTTTTTCGGGGGATAATTTAGCACACTTCCATGTAGCGAAGTCTTTAAGGTCATAATTTCCATTTAAACATGAAGATGAATGAGAAACAAATTCTTAAAATGTCCTTATTGTCTTAATGATGAAAGATATTACAAGAGAAATGGGCCCTTTTAGCTTAAATGAGACAACAGGGTTTATGAATTACAAGTAATGCTATTTGCATTGGCCAAACACTTTAAAATTGAGGCATTTAGAGGAAAAACAAAACATTTTTCAAGCAGTTTTCTTTTCTTTTTCTTTTTCTTTTTTTGGTCGAACTTGTTCAATAAAAGACGTTTTATTTGTGAACTAGTGATGTGTCGGTCGCAAACGAACCGGCTCTAAGAGCCGGCTCTTTGAAGTGAACGACGGGAGCCGGCTCGTCCTTGGGAGCCGTCCCCTCCCCTCCCCCCTCCCCCCTCCCCTCTTGCTTTGGTGAAAGCTACATGCGATTGGTCAACATGTGTGACTGCGTGTCCAGACTGTCCACACACAGAGCAGTAGGGGCGGGGAAGAGGGAGGATCAGACTCAGACACACAGCAGACCACATGCGGGTGGAGGGAGACGAGAGGGAATGAGGAAGAGGAAAAATGCGAGCGAGAGAGAGGAGAGGGTGACGAAGACGGTGAGAAAATGAGCGCCAGCAGTCGGAAAGTGGAGATTTCTTAAAGTGTTCAGTTATAAAATCCATAGAAATTATAAATATTTGATATTTGCAACTTTTTTACATTAGTAAATAATTTTACATATAGTTTTGCATTATTTTGGTCATAAATGTACTCTACGCAACAGAACATCTGAGGAGCCACTTGGGAGCCAAAAGAACCGGCTCTCTAAAAAGTGCCAGAATTCCCATCACTAGTGTGAACAAGGAGAAAGGTCACCTTAAAGTCAGCAATAAAAAATGTTATAAAACAACATGTGAACAGCGATCTCAGCACAATCTCAAAGGCGTGTTATGGCATGAATCTAATCTCAAACAGAATAAACACCTTCCTTGTTCATTTAAAGAGATGATTTACAGCTAAGAGGCATCCTTTATACACGATGACGTCACCTTTTAGGAGCAGTAAACTGCTTTCTAAGAAGAAACTATATTTAAAAATCCCTATAACCCTATAAATGAACCAGCATGATGCAACAGCGCTAACAGGTCGCATATAATGAAGATGGCAACTAACAAAATAGGATATTGAAATATGGAAAAAAATTTAACACATTTGATGTACCAGCAAGGTTTCTGTCATCTAGAGGGGATACTTTGGCTCAGATATTTTCTGGTAATGTGTTGAAAGTAAATGGAAAAGCCTCAGTGTTGTGTTTCTTCAAAAGAGTGAGAGGAACAGGATGTTCGGCCTGGGAAAAAGGGAGTTAATGACTTAAAATGAAAATTGGATAACATCTGACATTTAGCTCACCACGGTTAGGTTGTTAGGTAATTTACGGATGAACTGTCAAAGTGTAAAGATGTTTATAAAAGTATTTAAAAATCTGATTAAATACCGAAAAACAGTTAAATGAACTATTTACTGCAGGTCGCTTTTGACCCCTTTACATCAACCGTTGCATTTTAAAAGTAGAATCACATAAAAAGTCTATGTAGAGTTAGGTTCATAGTTGATTTAAAGGTACAACATGTAAGAGAAGTAATTATGACATTGTGTGGTCAAATGTGGTAACTGCAGGCCATTTAAAAAATAAAATCACCTTTTTTTTATTACAGATTAGCACCAGAAGGTTCTAGCCAACAAGCAAAGTTGTTAGTAAAAGCAAAGTTTTAGAGCCAACTTTTTGCTTCTAATAAGCACTGTTAGCTCAGAAAGCAACCGCTGGCTGCACATAAAATATAGCATTTTGCTAACAGCTGCACATTCTGCAGACTTGCAAGCAATTAGATAAAATTTAAAAATACGTGCAACTAAAAGGTCAGAATTATCCTGTTATCCTACTGGACATTTGATTTGATTTATTAAATGAAATGTTTTCTAGTAAGGGAAGGTCGAGTAACAGTGGGAGAATCTGACCTTTCTGACATGTTAAAACACAAATGAATAAAGCAGCAGATAAAGATTTCTGAAAGACATTCATTCTATCTCAGGCGGGTGTCATGTTTGGACATCTTTTTAGAATTCACAGTTGGAAGCAGTTAGTTGTTTAACTTGGAACGTTTTAGATCTGGGACGATTTTGTTCATGCAAACGTTTGGACTCAAACTCCATTCTAAAATGTAACCATACCTGTTTCTTTCTCATTGAGCTCTTTTGGTATAATTAGATCTATGGATCTCTCCTCTACCAGGCCTGAAGGTGGAACTTCTGCAGGATTAACACCAAGCGATGAGGTCAGAAACGTTAGATCTCGGGCTGTTTGGGATTCAGAACCAAAAGATGAAGCTTCAGGAGTTTCAGGCTCTTTTGTTGCATTGGAAGTGGGCTGGAAAAATGAGGACGGATTTCCAGAAACTGCAGGTTCACAGGTGGGCATGAGTGTGAGGACGGTAAAAGGCACCAAAGACGATATGCTCCAAACCTCATGCTTAGGTGGGCCTGGTTCCAATGTTGATGACCAGTGGTCAAGAGATGACCCGTTTGATGTTTGCTCCAGCAGTTGTGCATGAGAGGAACTTCTGCTAGCTCCTTGGAATCCTAAATCCATTCTTGTAATGAGATTGAGAAGCTTGGAATAAGGTCAATGCTCCCACTTGGCCGCGGAATGCAAGAATAGAGAAGAAAAGGTCAATAACTCCTGCAAAAAAAAAAAAACAGAAAATAAGAGATGATGATCTTGGACTGAACAGAATGTTAAAGTCTTTTCCGTTTCAGGCCGAGTCAGCGAAAAATACAACAAAAATCAGATTATCATAGGAATACAGCCGTTTCTCAGAAGAAGGCTCTCACCTGGAATTCAGATATTTAAATTTGCACACAACTGCTTCATTTTTCATGCAAAAGCTCAGTTGTCTCCTTTTAAACCAGCTTGTGTTACAGACAAGAAACAAAAATCAAACTTCTTCCAGACGTTCATCCTCAAACCCGCTCCGTCTCTGTGAATCCACCATCTTCACATGCTCCAGCAGTTTGACGCCTCAGCTGCACGCTTCCTCCCCATTAACCACCTAACCCTTTCATCATGGCCCTCCTCATAGCTCCTTCCAGCCTCCTTCTCGTGATCTTCTTCCTCTGGTCACAACTGCAGCGGTCTGGTCAGTAACAGATATGTGCCCTGGGCTGTCATTGGGACTTCATCAAATATGCATGGGGATTATTGTGAGTCTGGGTCAGAGTTTAACAACAAAGGGTAATGTACACCGCTCCAATGAGTCACTCCTGTTTGGGAACACAAGAGCAGCACATATCCACAAAAACAGAACAGGATTTCACACCATTAAGAAGTACAGCAGGTATTAAATAATCCCACAGAAGGTTTGATTAATCACTGAGACTTTTTCAGTTTAGTCATTTGTCTTTTAATGTGACTTCATCAGAGTGATGGACCGATAATTGTTGGGTTACTCAGCATCTTTTAGGATGACGGCACGAGAAGTAAACAGATACGCCACAGCATGACGAGGTCATTTAGTTTGTTTATTTTAGTGGTGTCCAACTCTGGTCCTCAAGGGTCCCAATCCAGCAGATTTTAAAGGTTCCTCTGCTTCAACACACCTGATTTTAACCCGCTGGGGATTGTCAGGCTTTTACAGAGCAAGATGAACTGCTCAACAGGTCATTCAGCCATTGAATCAGGCGTGTTGGAGCAAGGAAACAACTAAAACATGTTGGATAGGAGCCCTCAGCATCCTTGGACAGCCTTGGTTTATTCTAAAAGAAACACCTAAAAGAGATCTGAATCTTTACCAAAATTATTATTTCACAAATAAAGTAATACATTTTTAGTGTAAGTAAAACCCACTACAAACTTCATTTAATACTACACTTGATTCTGTGTCTAATCAATGAGAAATTTTAATTAAAAACCAAAATTTGCCACCTTCGATATGTAATCAAAAATGGCTAAATCAGTTCTGTTGAACTGAAATGACAGGATTAGTGTTCTGACTCCAAATAATAAAACTAGTTGTATTTTTTGGGGAAAAAGTCAACCATCAATTCAAGCTGAAAATTTTTTGTATCATTTTAGTTCAATTTGCAATAAACTGCGATGAATCTGCATTTTATCAAGGCCGAATTAGAACAAAACCTTCAAAATAAAACCCGATAAAAACAGAGGGGAGTGAAATTTAAATGTGAAAATTTTTGGTTTTTGCTGCTGTTTTGGCTCTTGTTGTTCCGTGATGCTTTACTCGGTTTAATCTGTGTAATGACTTTTTATGGTTTGGGATCTTCTCCCCTCTTTACCGGATCATGACACGGACACTGATGAATAAATAAAGCTGCCAGTTTCTTTTCCCCATAGGAGGGATAAAGGGCCTACCCCCTGCTCCACCTGCCGAGGTGTTGCAGCATTTGCAACTTAATAGTATCATTTGTTTTCATCTGTGTACAGACAATGACACAAAGTGCGGCTGAGCGATGAAGAGAGCAGAGTAACTGTCAGCAAGTTGCATGCTGAATGAAGTTTCTCGTTTTTATTCTTAAATCCATAAGTCAAATGTTTCTTGTCAGTTTTTTCCTCTATTTCTCCCCTTTTTAGATTGGGGATCTTCTTTTCCTTTCTTGGTCTTTTTCTTCTTTTCTTTTTCTGTTTTATGATGATTTTATGATTATAAGTGGTAGGATAGTATAAAAATGTGCCATTTAAAGGATTTACAACATCTATTGAATAAAAACTTAACAGGAAAAACCTCAAATGAAACAAAGTTTGATCCATTATTCATTTGAAAAGAAGCACTGAAGGAAATAAGAATAATCGCTGTAGGCAAATGAACACATTGTTTAATTAAAGTTATAATTTTGAAAGAAATTTATCAGTTAAAACTCAAGTTACCAACAAATGCAGTTATTATTAAAGATACAATGTGTGATTTTTACCATTAATTTCTGAAAATGTCCATCAAAATGTTGCTGAAAATGAATTAAATGATACCAAGTTGTTGAAAAATGTTGGTGGCTTCGTAACATATAACCATAAAAATCAGGTCTTAAATAAATTCAATTCAATTCAATAATACTTTATTAATCCCAGAGGGAAATTAGAGTTTCAGTACACACAATTCTGAGATCAGACATACATACATACACACATGACAAGAATTGGTGACTGTGGTCATTCGCAACCTGAGTCGCGCTACCGTAATAGATCCAGAGGGTTTATATGAAATCTTGCCCAGATCTTGGTTTTTCCATTTTTACACAACTTTATGAATCGTTAGTTGACCCAGTTGTATTTTATGCTGCAGGAGTTTGGGGTTCCAAAGAAACATTTGAATGTAATTCTGTTCAACACCGAGCATTAAGATGCTTTCTGGGTGTGCATAAATTTGCAGCAAAGTTAGCTGTGGAGGGGGACGCAGGATGGGTTCCGTGTATGTTAAACAGAATTGTGAAATGGTGCGTTTATGGAACCGTCTTGTTAGTCTTCCGGAGGAAAGGTTAACTAAGAAAATATTTAACTGAGATGAAACAAATTTTCACCCATGGTTTAGAGATATTTCAGTTATTTTAGTAAATTTAGACAGGGGCATGATTCTTCAAAATAACTTAAAACATTACTGGTGTCAGACAGGAGTTGGATGTAAAATACAGGGAACAATGGAAGAAGGATATTTGGAATAAACCAAAACTTAGAAATTATGTAGAATTTAAAAGGGATTATAATACAGAATTATGTCTCAAATGTTAACAAGAAGACAAAGATCTCTCTGTGCTCAAATAAGAACGGGCACCCTCCCTTTGGCAGTGGAAGTGGGACGATTTAAAGGAATACCTTGGGATTCTCGTCTATGCGAGTTTTGTGATTCCAATGTGGTTGAGAATGAATTCGATTTTATCTTTCATTGTTCCTTGTATTGTGATTTGAGATAATCCTTATTTGAATTTATCCTGTCGAAAAATCCCAATTTATTTTGGAAGCAGGAAGCTGAAATTATGTATTAGTTGTTTGAAAATAATATTTTTGTTTTAGCTAAATTTGTGAAAAAGGCTTGGTACAGACGCCAAAGTATTCTATACCCCATATGAGATATACGTGTTCATAGTTGTGTTTGTTTAGCAATGTTGTGTATTAATCTGTATCACGCAGCCATGTTATGATTTATTTAATGTTGTAGTGTCTAATAAGCCCGTGTGGGCTGGGCACCCTTTATGGTGCCCACTTAAATAAATTAAATCAATCAATCAATCAAAATATATGAGGATGGAGTCAGGGGGAGGGGAAAAAAGGCACTTCAGAGTTACCCTCACCAGAGAGGGTAGCTTTGCTATGCAAAAAAACACCTCAGACAGATATGTTCACAGACCAGACATTACACAACATAAGTGTCCACTAGGTGGGGAGGTAGGGTTGGGACTCTCCTCACTTCAGTGCATGCAGCCACAAGAGCAGCGCGTTTCACCTCATGGGAGCGGGTCTAAGAGGGTTTCTCAATGTCAAGGCGCCTGGCCTTGCGAGGCGATGTCTTTCGAGGCCAGGCGTCTTGCTTACGAGGACACTGTCCTTCCTTCGTCAAAGAAAATGGTTAAATGGAACAGACTTGCGTCACGTGACCGCAGCTTCTACGGCGGTCACGTAACGTCATGTGACACGGGAGATAACGTTATATTTGACACGTATTTGTTTCAACATAAATATATAACGAGACTTTTACTTTTTAAATTGTGTAAATGTTTGTTAAATTAAATATATAAGTAAGTTACTACCCGCTAGCCACCAAACCTGCAACTGCTAAGCAACTAACCAACCATAGTTAACTGCTTTGTATATTAAAAAAATAATAAACATTTAAAATTACCTGACTTTCACTTAAACTTGAAATTTTTCCCCGAAGTAGCTGCCGGCTTCCGATCCGCCATCCTTTTGAAAATACAGCGGTGCATTCTGGGAAATTTTTGACCAAGAGCAGGCTACAAGACACCTCCCGTGTATTGTTGCTCAGCTAGCTAAACGGCTAACAAACGGAGAACACACACCTCGGTAGAACACGAACATTGGAACACGCCTTGGCGGTTCCTGATGACGTATCTCCTGGGCAACTGGGGTGGGACCAGTCTATGGGTGGGACCAAGACATCAAGGCGAGGTTACTTAGCATTGAGAAAAACCCTAAGTGTCTGAGCGACGCCATATTAGATGCCATGTTTCCTCCTACGGGAGCCCATTAGGACAAAATGCCTTTAATGATTTGTAACAAACGTTTACAAATCTTCGTCAATCTTAAATGTTTTTGTTTCACACATGTACCTCTTCACTTGTTGCCAGTGATAAAAGGGAGTCTGATGTGCTTGCTATTTTGTTAAAGTTTGCACTCCCCAGGGCTTGAATGTGTGTGAATGTGTGTGTGAATGGGTGAATGACTGGTTGTGTTGTAAAGCGCCTTGGGGGGTTCCAGGACTCTAGAAGGCGCTATATCAAATACAGGCCATTTAACCTTTTTTTTTACCCTAATGGGCATCCGTTGGTAAGGCCTCACTCCAACACAAAAATGCTGCTTGCTTGCAATGATTTGGGTATCTACTGCCTCCTATCGCCAGGAAAAACACATACTATCACTTTAAAGGCTTATACATTTAGAAACAATCTTGCTCCTGGAAAGCACATTGAATTGCCTACATATGTGAAATGTGCTATACAAATAAAGATGTGTTGCATAGCCACGAAAGAATCACAAATGCCATCTTAGAAGGTCTTTGTGGGTTCTACATGGGTTAAAATGTGTTCTGTAGCTGGGACTGTTCAAAAGTTACACACTGGTCCACTTTTTGTTGCCAGTAAAGTGAAATCTTGCTTAATGCTGTCCTAAAAAGAAAGAAAGCATTTTACTGTCAAATTAAAGCTACTTTTATTGAAGCTATTTTCACGATGATTTATTTAGAGCACATGCAAACAGATAACAAGACGTCTGATGCAAATGAATCGTACCACTGAGATGTGGAAAAAGTCTTGTTGCAGTAAATCTGACATATGGAGTCTGAGTCACCTCCTCCCACTTTCACCCCTTACAGAATATTTTTATATACAACACAAAGCATGTCTACCCTTCTAAAAACGTCTCAGCCTGCTTTGATTTTCTTGTTGCCATCTTCTGCTCGTCACGCTGACTTTTGTGGTCTTTTGGTCGTTTCTTTTGTGCATGCTGACACCCTCTGCATGTTTTTTCTGTCTTTTGTTTAGTGTCGTCTGGCTCCATTTCTCTCTCGTATTAAAAGCCATCATCGTCGTCCAAACACATGACTCAGTTCTCAGAGTTCTTTACTTTTATCTTTTACCTTTTTCCTCCCAGACCTCAAACCAATTTTTAACATTTTTCTGTCTGACATCTGACGCCTCTTCTCCGCCCTGCCTAGCAGTGGAGGATCTTGATGAAGGCTTTGCGGAACTCAATGTTGAAAGTGGTGTAGATGACGGGGTTGACGGCACTGTTGAGATACCCGAGCCAAGTGACGGCGCTGTACAGCGACGGAGAGATGCAGCAGCTGCTGCAGTGTGCTTTCAGCACGTGGGTCAGAAAGAACGGCAGCCAGCAGATGATGAACACACCTGGGAAACAAAGAGAGGACACGGAATATGTAAAAACAACTTGTTTATGGATTTAATCAGCCAATCACATGATCGGAAGTCTATTTAAGATGGATGAAGTCAGATTAATCCAGATTCTTCATCTCACATAAACCTTTACACTCTCACTACCACACTAATAAAGGTATAAGACTTGAAGGGTGAAATGGAGGAGCTGGGAATCAAACCCTCAGACCTCTGGACCACTGAGCTATAGTTGCCTTCACATGATGCAGGGAATGACAAAAGTTAAATATCTTGCAAATCTATGCATTTTGGATTTTTCACAGCAGCACAAATATGCTGAAGCACCAGATAACTTCATCAGGTTTCCTGTCAGCAATAAGTCACATAAATTATAAAATGCATGAGGTTGTAGAAAAACAAAAACAAATCAAGTGAGGAGTCAAAAATAATTAATGGATCCCTCAGAAAGGGCTGGTGCCTGCTTCAGTGCATTAGAATATGTCTTTTAACGGAGGGCGGATAAGGTGGTGTGAAAAATGCATCTAAAACACAATAATTATTTTTAAAAACTACCCATTTTTCTTAAAGGAGTAAATAATTTTTGCACATTTTCAACTTCTTTTTTTAATTTATATTAAAGACCAAGTTCATGTTTGCATTTGTCTCTAGTATAAATAAATGCCCCGTGAGTCAATCTCTGTGGAGAAAAAAAGCACTGGCACTGCTGTTTCAAGATTTAGAAGTTAGCCAGATGAGAGTTCATTCAAGTCTTATTTTGTGATATTTGGACCTCTGATTGGCTAACAACAGCATGACTCTAGCACAGACTCAGTTTGATTTGCAACGTTGATGTTTTATCTCCACTAATTACACAAGCCTGAAGGAGTTCTGCAATGTTGTGGAGTTGCTAAGGCTAACAGTTAGCTTCTGCTAGTTGGGGTTTTCTCTGCTGTTTCTACAACGCCAAATGAACAACAGCCTTCTTCATCGCGAGCCAAGATGGGTGAGTAAATGAAAGCAAATTATTCACTGTGACGTGCAAATGACTAGCTTTTCTAATCCAAGGTCATTTTTGAAACATATAGATCAACCTGAGCTTAAGATGCAGGTTGAAAGTGAAAATATTCTAATCCCCATATTTCCTGCATTAGCATCTGATAGAAAGGAGGCAGAAAAAACGCTTGGATCAGAAACTCCTAACAGATCTACGTCACACTGTCACTTAACTTTCATGGACTCACCCATCTTGACTCGAGACGAGGGAGGCTGTTGTTGATTTAGCATCCAGGAAACCGCAGAGAACGCGTTGGCTAGTAGAAGCTAACTGTTAGCATTAGCAACTCCACAACACAGCAGAACTCCTCCAGGTTTGAGTTTTTGTGGAGATTAAACATCAACGTTGCAAAGCAAACTGATTCAGTGGTAGAGTCACATTGCTACTAACCAATCAGAGCAGTGGCTGGGCCAGGGGGGCGCTATAGCTACCCCTGGATTAGTCATTGCACCCCCATAGCACCTCCAAGTAAATATTTGATATTTTTTATTTTTACAATTTAATTTTAATTTAACGTGTGGATGTGATAATATTTAACATACAAAACAAAAATAATCAGTAAATTATTATATGGATAGTAAAAAACTAAAACAAAACAGGACATTGATGTTAACCTTTGACCTAATTTTCCACCTGCGACCGAGTGAAAGGTAGAGCTAGTGGTAAAATGGATCGGTTTTTGTTGCCCAAATTTCTATGGGTTCAGTCAGAAACGAATGAATCTTTGGAAGTGATCTCAGACCCACAAAAACCTACGGATCTGGATGAAGAGAGTCAACCCTCAGCCGCTGCAGCAGTCCAGGGTTTTGCCGGTGGAAATGCTAACACTAACGTTAGCTAACCTTGCAACACTATAGATGGTTTTTGTGTGGCTGTATGTGTTTATGACTTCATGGAAAAGTCAGCGATTGTTCATATGTTTATGATGTATATTAATGATTGTTTCAGGTGTTGTTGAGGTTTTGTGCACGCATGTGTATCTGCTAGTGTTGAAGGTGTTTTAGAGAACAATAGGTACGCATGACCACTTCCTTCATAGCACCCTCAATAAAAAGACTAGCTCCTTCGTAGCACCTGCAGAAAAAAATTTCTGGAGGCGCCACTGAATCAGAGGTGAAATGTCCAAATACTGTAGCTACTCTCCCTCTGCTGACTTCTACATCCTCAAACAGGTGCACCGGAGCTCTGTTCCCCCCAGAGTATGACTCACAAGGCACTCATTCCTACTAGAGGTCACTGCAAATGTATTAAAATATGAGTAAAGTTGATCTTTAAGTAGCCTCTAAAGATATTTTTATTCTAAATATTTAAAGAGGTCTAATTAAAAAGCAAAATAGGCTACTGTTATAACAAGTTAAATGATATTTTTTATTCTATTTTACAGGTTATTATTTTTATAACTTTGTGTGTAATGTAGTATATTTCTTTAAAGGTTAAGTCCTAGTCCAAAGTCTGGAAAAGCCTTTCCTATCAAATTAAATGAATATTCCTGAACTTTTGTCTGGAACAGCTCTGTGTGCCGCCCACAGAGTCTGCAGGTGTACGTGGACCAAATGTGAACATCTCATCAATTATTCTGAGCTTCTTCCTGCTCACCAAGCACGATGGCGAGCATCTTCGTTGCCTTCCGCTCTTTCTGCTGTGACAGCCTCCCTCTCACCCTCTCCTTGGTGGCGCTCCACTTTTCCCTCCCTCCACTGCGCTTCCGCCATCCTTCACGGCCCCTCATCCCGTCCTCAAGGGTGGGAGGACGAGGTGTCAGGGCTGATCTCGTCATGTTTGAGGGAAGAGCGGGGGCAGGCCCGACCGAGATGGAGAGGGAGATCTGAGCTCGTCCCGAGTGGGAGGAAGTTTGGGGAGCGGCAGGAGGAGCGTGGCTTTGCTCAGTCTGTGACAAGAACTGACCTGGCTCCACCTCGAGAGGGTGAACCAGGGTCTGACACACGGAGAGAGGTGAGGGCGGGCGGTGAGGGAGGCAAGCTTTGGGGGACAAAGAAAGATGGGGATGCTTGAGAGGAAGACAAAGATGAAAAGGGAAGAGTGGAGCTTTTATTAGTATGAGAATAAGGATGAAAACAAGTGTCAAGCAGAGACTGCAGAGGAGCACTGAACGAGAATCATAAAGAAGAGAGAGAGGCTATTCAAATAATTCACAATAGCAGTCTTGTTTTGAACGATCACTCACCACCTTTTTGCGTTGGGGGACTGCAGTAGCAGGTCTTAGAATCAGGGTGCACAGCTTTACATCTTCTGGTTGTGTACATTTATTCTGAAAGGGAAGGACACAGCACAAAGTCACAAAAACAGATTCTGCAAGATTAAAGGAAACATACGGATCTATGGCTGCACTCTACAGCGAATATATCAGATGATGAAATCAAACACCTATCCTTAAGAATGTAATTTATCATTTATTTAGTTGTGTTTCAAAACACACTGTTGATGCTGCAAACACACCTTGGTTGAACGCCAGGTTGTCCCAAACAGAAAAACCAGAACAAATCTGTCATTTTTACTATGTAGAAGAAACAGCGCTTTGGTTTTACAGCAATCCTTCATGCTAAACAAGCATGTGGTGACAGTGGAGAGGAAAACTTCTCTTTAACAGGAAGAAACCTGTGTCAGTGTGTCAGGAAGAAGAAACGAGTCGGCAGTTGTTTCAGAAAGTGTCACGAGTAGGCAAGACTTTTTTCTCCAAGCTTTATTTTAACCTGTGTCACATGGAGCAGTCAGGCATCCATGATAACTCTCACTCACTTCTTCTCTCCCTTACCTACTTCTCTTAAGTTATACTGCCCCCTAGTGGTAGACACAACAGGCATGTTAAAGTGAGCTGAGGAGAAGAGGTGTGCTGGAAGATGCAAGCATCCAACATATTTAGATGCTAAACACAAAACTTTTAGAACAAAACCTAACCGCATCTTTTCTGTAAGTTTTTGTGTGCGATTTTAGATGTTCTTATTACCATCAGTTCAATTACTTAAAAATATTCAGCGTTCCTGCTAACAATTCAATGAATTCTTTGGATGTTTAGTAAAAAAATCAGCTCAGCTTTAAGATGTTTCCCACCTTTTGATGTCGACCATCTCCTGCTCCTGCCCCACTTTGCTTGAGCAGACCATGTTTGCATGGCGGAGCGGTGCGTCTGCCTCGTTTGCGTAACACCACACAGATCTGAGCGTACACCAGCAACGTTACGATGAACGGGACGTAGAATGAAGCTACAGACGAGTACACCACAAAGGCCGGGTCTGCGAAGCTGCAGGTGGTACCCTCTCGACTAGCTGAAACATGAAAAAAAAAAAAAAACAATCACACATTCCAGCTGTCCAGGTTTGTCCTCTGCCACTCACCATGAAACTTATTTGCATAATGGCTGGTGAGGGGTTGATTTGGTGCACACCAATTAAAGTATGAGCAGCTGCCATATCTGCTTTGGAAAAACCATTAACTAGTCAGAGCCCACTTCATCCTAAAGATGGTGCATAAAACCGAAGGGAAGCAAGAGTTGCTATGATGCGATTAGTCAACCATTAGCATCTTGGACAAGGTCCCTCCCGAGAGCCATGAATTAATTTTGGACAATCTTGAAGTTCTCAAATGCAAAAAACAACAACAAAAAAATAAAATAAAAATAAAAGAGAACTAATCCATCAAAATCAGTAAAAGGAGAAGGAATACAATATTTGATGTTCTGTAGTACAACATCTCGACTAAGGCTGGGACTATACTTGCTTTTTACCTTCTGCTGACGAAGGCAACAGGCTGCATCTTGTTTACATATTTGCAGCTGCAGTGCCTGTAACATTGGGAGTCCACTAAAGAGGCACTGTGAAGAACTCAGACCGAAAAGAGTGATGGGTTTGCGGGGTACAACCAAAACAAACATGGCGTCAGCTGAATAGATCAGCAACTGGTTAATTTTGAGATCCCGACAGAAAAAGACAGCAGTGGTATCGTAGATGAAAGACCTCTAAACCAGACTGAGTGACCATGTCGAGTAGGTTTTGCTCATTGTATGCTGCATCTTGCAAACATGTTGCGTTAATTTCAGAGGACCCGCAAAAACGGAGCATCAAACAAATTACAAGGCAGCCATTATAAACACGTTTGTGTCATTAAAGGCAAGTATACTCTGGCCTTAAAATGGCCTCAACTTGTGAAGCAGCGCAGTAACAATACTGTGCCTCCACTGAGCTGTAATTTCTGCTCTCTTTGACCAAACACTGACATGCAAATGTTTTCAGTTTTATGTCCCAGACAGTGTTTGGCGTGCCAAGAAAGTGTCACAGTGTTCAAAGGGAATAACAGAAGCAAACTGTGCTCCAAAGTTGTTAGGAATCAAAGAAAAAGTCTAGAAACACAGACACCTTGAAAAAATGTTTCGTTTTTGTGTAAATATTCAACAAACTACAAATCAGTGATGAAGGTTAGTGAGTGATTGTCATTCAAACAAAGAACGAACTATTGCCACGGTGGGAATTCCATCCATCTATCCATCTATCCATCTATCCATCTATCCATCTATCTACCTATCCATCTATCTACCTATCTATCTACCTATCTATCTACCTATCTATCTACCTATCTATCTATCTACCTATCCATCTATCTACCTATCCATCTATCTACCTATCCATCTATCTACCTATCTATCTACCTATCTATCTACCTATCTACCTATCTACCTATCTATCTACCTATCTATCTACCTATCTATCTATCTATCTATCTATCTATTCAGGTGTGTGTGAAGCAGGGAAACAACTAAGGCCATGTTCACACTTAGCCGGGTTTTTGTTAAACCGAATCCTCTCTCGCCCATCTAGAAAAAAAACTTGTGTCCTGGGTCCTCCATTCATTTCATCTTTGCAAATGTATCAACAGAACACCACCTGTTGGTGTGAGAGATTCTCCGCTCAATACTAATTTCAGAGATGGAGGAACAGCCGGCTGCTACCGCTTCAACTTAGGGATGGGCGATATGGCCTAAAACCAATATCACAATATATTGAGGATTTCACCTCGATAACGATAAGTGGATGATAACTACAGGTATGTGCAGAAACAAAAGTTGCCCACTAGAGGGGGTTGCCACATGCATTACGTTGAGTCACATTTTTACATGACTCAAGGTGGTACAACTTCTTAAAGGCACATGAACGCTGCCAACCTACTCCCATCTTTTCATTTTTTTAACTATCAAATTTATTGACATGGGAAAAATTGTCACAATGAGAGTCAGAAATTTTGATAACGAGAAATTTTAGATTTATTACCCAGCCCTACTTCAACTTTAGGACAAACTACCAGAGTCCCAAAAGAAAAACACCATTTGAAGTCTCTCATTTTTTCTGGCAATATGGAGTTCCAAATCAGGGAGGCGTGGCCTAGAGATGATGGCCGACGGGAGGGGTGAGTGTTCCGTGACCATGTTTGTGTTCCAAAGCTAGCTTGTTTTGCAAATTTGGTGAAGCAGCTTTAACGCCATCCTTCGCCTGTAGTCTTAAACATCAAGCAGTAATTGAGCTTGTAATGACAAGCACGTGTAAACAATGGTCACACAAATAATGTTAGAGCATTTTTGTGGCGGGCAGTGACGTTACGAAATACAAAACCCTGGTTATCTACATCCACAAGCAAATGCTGACAACAGAATTCACTAATTTTAAAAGAATCATTTTTGACCAAAACGGTAAATAATTTGCAACATAATAGGACATCAGTTTAAAAAGACAGCATTAAAGTTGGTGAGAAACTTGTATTTCATCAGAGAATGCTAGATTTGTCTTCTGTCTGTGGAATTATAAATTACTCTACAATGAAAACACAGCCTCAGTGTGGGTTTTGTCAAATACATTTTTGCCTGTCTACTTCGTTTATCCAAAACCAGCAATGATGCAACTCTGACATTTAAACAAACACTGGAACAAGAACATTTTTTAGAACCATATGTTGTAATCTATGTGCAACCCATAGCCGAGACTTCAGGGTGTTTTTGACAGTCGGACTTGCATCATTCAGCGTCCCGCTGTGCTCGGCTGCTGGACTTGGGCTCACTCTTTACTTTGCTGCTCCCACTTATCTTAAAGTCCATTCCTTTAGGTGTAGTCTGACTCTTCCTCATCGCGTTTTCTTGTTTCACAATGAACATTTGATAATATTTCTCATAAATGTCTTGTTTATATTGCAAAGTATCATAGAGGACTCTTTAAGAGTCAGTTTAAAGGGGTGGATTACTCATTTAAGCAATACATTTGGAGTGGTCTCTAGAAGGAATGAATGCCATGTAAGTCGTTCTCGGCAGGAAGAAATATGCCAGTGCACCATTTCTCTGGCCTAAATGTCGCCCACATCACAGATGACCTTCAGACGGCAGGTGTTGGGGTCTTATTTCCTGATATTCGGACATCTCGCCCCAAATAACACAGGAGCTTCTGCCGTGGGGTGATGTTGCTACTGCTAATGGCTAGCTTAAACTAGCTGAGAAGTTCTCTGCTGATTCCCGGACGTTAAAACATCAACAGTCTTCTCTGTCGTGAGTCAAGATTGGCGAGTCCATGAATGTTAATTCAGTGTGACATAGATGTGAGGATTTTCAAATCCTAGAGTTTCACCGTCTATTTTCTCCCAGAAGCTAATGCAGGAGATAGGTGTGGGAGACTGTTTTCATGTTCAGCCTGCATGAAAAACTCAGAGTGACCGATTCTAATCAATAAAAACATTTTAAAATCGTCCGTCAGTCAACTACAACTTTAAGATAACGAAGATCAGATTAGAAAAAAAAATCCTTTTGGTTTGAAAAAGTTACGAGACTCCAAATTTTATTTATAATCTGAATATTTTCTCTCTCCACCTCTCTCTCTCTCTCTCTCTCTCTCTCTCTCTCTCTCTCTCTCTCTCTCTCTCTCTCTCTCTCTCTCTCTCTCTCTCTCTCTCTCTCTCTCTCTCTTTCACACACACACACACACACACACACACACACACACACACACACACACACACACACACACACACACACACACACACATGTTGTAGAACGGATTGTGGACCTCTGAGATTATTAAACAGCTGCTAATCCTAAACTGTAAAACAATATTGGCTTCTATAATAAACACACACAGGGCTTGCAAAAGAGAAATAAAAGCGTAAAACTCGACATTCCAGTCCAGTTATAGACAGAAAGATCTGCTTCGATTAACTAATAATACACAAAATAATAACTACAAAAAGAAATACCCACATTAGTCGCTATTCAGTCATTTTTAACAACTAATTTCTTCAGCTTTGTGCTTTCTTGGAAACCTTTCAGACATTTCTGGATCTTCCAACTCTGGCCTTCGTTAGTAAATGGATTTTTCTTTCATTACTGTTGAAATGTCCTCCAATTACTGTCGTGTTGGCAAAAATGGCCACAATTATAATGTCGGTGTTTTGTTGGGGTGCACATTGTGGCAGAAAAATGCTGCCGCTCTCCGCTACTGGCGTTCATTATTTTGCTGCGACAGCAATGCAAATGCAAACTATTGTTGTTTTCATTTATTCATTAGCTGCAGATCAAATCTGTCAAATAAAGCGCTCAACAAAATCCTAACGCTGATGTAATTGCATGAAGGATGGAGCACCAGACAAAGTAAGTTACCACAGTAAACTAAGCCGCTCTGCAACTTTTAAGTGAGAGCTTCCAAACTCGTCACATCTGCTGTCATTTTGGGATGCATGAATTATTTCTGCATCTTGATGGACTGACCAGAGAACAACATCTTGGCTGATAGCTGAGCAGAAGCATTAAGTTGAACGGTTACCGGTATTATTCAGCCCGAACAATAAAGGGCAGGAGATGGCGAACGAGAGGAACCACACCACGGAGATCATCACGGCCACCCTCCTCCTGGAGCTGTACCTGGTGTTGTAGAGCAGCGGCATGGCCACGGCGGTGTATCTGCAACAATATGCACAGGTGTGTGTGACGCATTAGCATGACTCTCACACACACACACTTCTCAACAAACAAGTCAACACACAGTGAATGCACTCTGCTTCTGAGCTGTTTGTCAAACAGTCATGTTCTCACATATTTTAAAGCAAGCTTGACACGAAGTCCCATTTTACCTTCAAAAAGACTGATTAAATCCCAAAAGGAGGCAGGAGATCACGGGAAAAAACCTAAATAAGCAAAAGTACGACTCAGATGGGAATCTGGCTTCATGTTTCTGTAACACCTAATCAAAGCAGGTTAAAACAGACAACTGTTTCTAGGTGTGACACAAAAATCTTTAAGTGAATATATTTTTATTTAGGTATAGAGTGTGTGTGGAGTATTTCTGAGTATTTGTTGTCCTATTTATTTTTAGGTATTTATTTAACAAGATGAGTCCTCATTTAAAACGACAATCTGGCCAAGAGGCAGGAGCAACAGACATATAATTAGCTTTACACCACAGAACAACAGATAGACACGATAAAAACTAACAACATCCAATCCGACAGAAACTGCCGTCAGAACGACGTCAGTCTGAAGAATCAGGAAGAAGTTCTGTCAAAAGGAGCCAGGCTGAATTAGTTAAAGAAAATGTCCACCATCTGGAACAAGTCGAGTCGTGTCAAACAGTTTTGCTAGTTTGCATGTTGTTCAAGATGACTCAAATATCTTCTTTGC
Source organism: Nothobranchius furzeri (assembly GCF_043380555.1). Classification (NCBI taxonomy): domain Eukaryota; kingdom Metazoa; phylum Chordata; class Actinopteri; order Cyprinodontiformes; family Nothobranchiidae; genus Nothobranchius; species Nothobranchius furzeri. Next base: position 68,442,578 of record NC_091745.1, read on the forward strand.
CCAGAAAAGTCTTTTTATTTGTTTAAAAGAAAATTGTTATTGTAGTTAGGGTCAGTTTTTGTTCTTGGTGTTAACAGACCGATTACTCTGCAAATTATAAAACGAATAAATCCACCAAACAGTTATCAGCATCGAAAATATTCTGGAACTGTTTGGGCTAACAATGTGGAAGCCTCAATGTGTAAAAACAAAAGATGCTGTCACACTTTCAAAATATGATAACAACTGTTTTAACATGACAACTTGAACTTAATAAGGAGAGAAAAATTTTAATATATATATGCACTGTGTAGATAGATAGATGGATAGATAGATAGATAGATAGATAGATAGATAGATAGATAGATAGACAGACAGACAGACAGACAGACAGACAGACAGATAGACAGATAGATAGACAGACAGACAGACAGACAGACAGACAGACAGACAGACAGACAGATAGATAGATAGATAGATAGATAGATAGATAGATAGATAGATAGATAGATAGATAGATAGATAGATAGATAGATAGATAGATAGATAGATAGATAGATATCATGGTCTGTGTCTGCGTCTCCCTCATGTGCTCCATTCCCCTCTAAGGATCCCCTTGTGTGTCTCTTTGTGTTCCTCATGTGTCTCCTGTTTGCAGCCCTCCAGATGATCCCTCCCAGGTCCTGTGTTCCTTCGGTCTCCCCCAGTCACCCCTCTGCAGTTTTTATAGGTTCAGCTTTTCATTTTATTATTCTCTTTAGAGTGTTTTCCCACTGGTGTTTGTAGTTTTCCTTCCCCTTAGAATATTAGTTATTTTTGATGCTCTTGTCTTTAGGTTTTACTCTTAGGTCATGTTAGTTTCCTCCCTGATTAGTTAATTGCTTTCACTTGGTTTCTCTCCCCACACACCTGCAGCCCATCTGCCTCCCATCACGCCCCATATAACCCTGTGTGCGTCTCTATCTGTTGTCGGTCCATTGTCTTATGTCAGCGTTGTTTTGTCCCTCCCTACTAGTCTCTAGGTCTCTGCTCATTTAGTGAGCTTTTGGTTTTTGTCTGAGTTTAGTTATTAGGTTTTGGCCTCCTTCCCTTTGGAGTTTCTTTTTTTTTGTTATCTTCCTAAATAAATGATTTTACTTTTTCAACCGCTCCTGCCTGAGTCTGGATTTTCTGCATTTTGGGTCCAAACCTCCTGCTCTCAACGAGATAGATAGATAGATAGATAGATAGATATAAGATAGAAACTTTCTGATAGAAGCAAAAATAAAATAAATTAAAGCTGCAAGCAGCGTCGTTCGGCCCTCGCAGCTCCGCGCCGCTCCGGCCTGGCCGGCAGCCCGGGGCACTAGGGCACGTCCGCAGAACAGAAACTTCGACCACCCCGACACAGGAAACCGCAAACGATCAACTCGTCCGCACCTCACCCTGACTCAGCATCCCCTCTGAGGACACCATTATATTACACGTCTCACAACTAGGGCATACTCTACCTTTACGACTCTCGTGGAGCTGATGACACAGACCAACTGTAATGCTTTTCTGACCACGTTGTTTGAAGTTATTGTAGGTTAAACTTATCTAGGGCTGCTGGAAAGCTTTCAGATCATGACAAATATGGGCATTTCACCATAAAACAATAGACTTCCTGTAGTAGAGGGCGGGACTTAGGGGATGTCAGCTGTCCACATTGTCATTGTCTTCAGATGTGGTCAGTGATCACACAGACAAAGTTTGATATAGATTAGATCATGCACATGGGAGTTATTTAGCCAAGAAATGTAATGGCGAAAGGTCAAAGTTTGAGGGTTAGCCACGCCCACACCTTTCAACTTTTGAAAAATCCGACGGTTGAATTTTTTCCCCTATGTCTTAAGAGGATATATCAGGAGTTTGAAGGCAATTGGTGAAAAGGACGATGGGGCATAATACTCCAAACAATGTCTAAGAAAACCACTAAATTGAGTACTTGGACCAAAATGGCCGACTTCCTGTACGACTTTGCACTTGGCTCCAAGAGACTTTTTTTCCTGAGACAACACATTAGTGTACCAAATTTCGTAATCCTAAGTCAAAGCATGGCTTGGGGCTATTAGTTTAAAAGGTCCTAGGGGGCGCTATTTAAGGAAATAGGCCACGCCCACAATCTTCAGCTGTCTACTTCTCTTGGGGTCAGACTAGGATCACTCACCAGAAGTTTCGTAGTGATATCACGATAACTGAAGAAATGAGAGGCAAACGTATTTCCATGGCGTGATGGCGATTTTCGCCATGCTCCCAAAGCCCCGCCTTTTTTTGAAACCTGCCAGTACTGGAGACCAAGTGACCTCACGTTGTCTACTGCTATTTGCCAGAGATTCCTGCTGATTGGGTAAGGGGAGTCCAGTAGGGAGCTGTGAAAAAAAGAGTGGCGTGGCGACAGGTCAAAGTTTGAGGCTTAGCCACGCCCACACCTTTCAACTTTTGAAAAATCCGACGGTTGAATTTTTTCCCCTACGTCTTAAGAGTATATAGCAGAAGTGTGAAAGCGATTGGTGAAAAGAGCAACGGAGCATCACTCTCCAAACAACGTGTACCAAAACAACTAAATCGCGTACTTGGACCAAAATGGCCGACTTCCTGTGCGACTTTGGACTTGGCTCCAAGAGACTTTTTTGTAGGTCCTGGGACTCCACATTAGTGTACCAAATTTCGTAATCCTCAGTCAAAGCATGGCTAGGGGCTGGCAGTTTTAATGGTCCTAGAGGGCGCTATTTCAGAAAATTGGCCACGCCCACAAATTTTACCTGTTCCTTTCTATTGGGGGTCAGACTAGGATCACTCACAACAAATTTCGAGGTGATATCTCGATAACTTAAGGAATGAGAGGCAAACGTATTTCCATGGCGTGATGGCGATTTTCGCCATGCTCCCAAAGCCCCGCCTTTTTTCAAAACCTGCCAGTACTGGAGACCAAGTAACCTCAAGTTGTCTACTGCTGTTTGCCACAGAATCCTGGTGTTTGGGTAAAAGGAGTCCTGTAGGGAGCTGTGAAAAAAAGAGTGGCGTGGCGACAGTTCAAAGTTTGAGGCTTAGCCACGCCCACACCTTTCAACTTTTGAAAAATACGACGGTTGAATTTTTTCCCCTATGTCTTAAGAGTATATAGCAGAAGTTTGAAGGAGATTGGTGAAAAGGGCGACGGAGCATCACTCTCCAAACAACGTGTGCGAAAACAACAAAATCGCTTACTTGGACCAAAATGGCCGACTTCCTGTGCGACTTTGCACTTGGCTCCAAGAGACTTTTTTGTAGGTCCTGAGACACCACATTAGTGTACCAAATTTCGTAATCCTCAGTCAAAGCATGGCTTGGGGCTAATAGTTTAAATGGTCCTAGGGGGCGCTATTTCAAAACATAGGCCACGCCCACAAAATTCAGATGTCTATGTCTCTTGGGGGTCATATTAGGATCACTCCCCAAAAGTTTCGTAGCAATATCACGATAACTGAAGAAATGAGAGGCAAACATATTTCCATGGCGTGATGGCGATTTTCGCCATGCTCCCAAAGCCCCGCCTTTTTCTGAAACCTGCCAGTACTGGACAAAAAGTGACCTCAAGTTGTCTACTGCTATTTGCCAGAGATTCCTGCTGATTGGGTAAAAGGAGTCCAGTAGGGAGCAGTGAAAAAAAGAGTGGCGTGGCGACAGGTCAAAGTTTGAGGCTTAGCCACGCCCACACCTTTCAACTTTTGAAAAATCCGACGGTTGACTTTTTCCCCCTATGTCTGAAGAGTATATAGCAGAAGATTGAAGGCAATTGGTGAAAAGGACGACGGGGCATCATTCTCCAAGCAATGTGTGCGAAAACCACTAAATTGAGTACTTGGACCAAAATGGCCGACCTGTTTGACTTTGCACTTGGCTCCAAGAGACTTTTTTGTAGGTCATGACACACTACATTAGTGTACAGAATTTCGTAATCCTCAGTCAAAGCATGGCTTGGGGCTGACAGTTTTAATGGCTCTAGGGGGCGCTAGTTAAGAAAATAGGCCACGCCCACAATCTTCAGGTGGCTATTTCTATTGGGGGTGAGACTAGGATCACTCACCAGAAGTTTCGTAGCGATATCACGATAACTGAAGAAATGAGAGTTAAACGTATTTCCTTGGCGTGATGGCGATTTTTGCCATGATCCCAAAGCCCCGCCTTTTTAAGAAAACCTACCTGTATTGGATACCAAGTAACCTCAACTTGTCTACTGCTACTTGCCAGAGATTCCTGGTGATTGGGTAAAAGGAGTCCAATACGGAGCTGTGAAAACAAGAGTGGCGTGGCGAAAGGTGAAAGTTTGAGGCTTAGCCACGCCCACACCTTTCAACTTTTGAAAAATCCGACGGTTGAATTTTTTCCCCTATGTCTTAAGAGTATATAGCAGAAGTGTGAAAGCGATTGGTGAAAAGAGCAACGGAGCATCACTCTCCAAACAACGTGTGCGAAAACCACTAAATTGCGTACTTGGACCAAAATGGCCGACTTCCTGTGCGACTTTGCGCTTGGCTCCAAGAGACTTTTTTGTAGGTCCTGAGACAACACATTAGGTTACCAAATTTCGTAATCCTCAGTCAAAGCATGGCTTGGGGCTGTTAGTTTTAATAGTCCTAGGGGGCGCTATTTCAGAAAATAGGCCCCGCCCACAAACTGCATCTCTCAATTTCTATTGGGGGTCAGACTAGGATCACTCACCAGAAGTTTCGTAGCGATGTCACGATAACTGAAGAAATGAGAGGCAAACGTATTTCCATGGCGTGATGGCGAATTTCGCCATGCTCTCAAAGCCCCACCTTTTTTCAAAACCTAACAGGACTGGATACCAAGTGACCTCAAGTTGTCTACTCGTATTTGCCAGAGATTCCTGGTAATTGGGTAAAAGGAGTCCAATAGGGAGCTGTGAAAAAAAGAGTGGCGTGGCGACAGGTCAAAGTTTGAGGCTTAGCCACGCCCACACCTTTCAACTTTTGAAAAATCCGACGGTTGAATTTTTTCCCCTATGTCTTAACAGTATAAAGCAGAAGTTTGAAGGAGATCGGTGAAAAGGGCGACGGAGCATCACTCTCCAAACAACGTGTGCGAAAACCACTAAATCGCGTACTTGGACCAAAATGGCCGACTTCCTGTGCGACTTTGCACTTGGCTCCAAGAGACTTTTTTGTAGGTCCTGAGACACCACATTAGTGTACCAAATTTCGTAATCCTCAGTCAAAGCATGGCTTGGGGCTGACAGTTTTAATGGTCCTAGGGGGCGCTATTTCAGAAAATTGGCCACGCCCACCGGATGTTCACGTCATATTTTTTGGGGGGCCAGACTAGGATCACTCACAAGAAGTTTCGTGACGACATCTTTAGAAATAAAGAAATGGGAGGCAAACGTAAGGCCACGGCAGTACGCCTTACTTCGCCGCGCCGCCACAGCCCCGCCCTCTGCCGAAAACTCCCATAAAGTGACGCCAAGCAACCCCCACTTGCCTTGAGTTACCAGCTCCAAATTTGTGGTGATTAAGTGAAATGGGGCAATTTGGGACCTTTCACAGTAAAACTTGACCTTTTTGGTCCTGAGGGGGCGGGGCTTGTGTGATGTCATCAACCGACCATTCAATTTACTTTGTGGGTCAATGACAAATTACCACAGAAAGTTTGGTAACTCTATTCCGTTCAATTATGAAGTTATAGCAATTTAAATTTTTTTGGCGAGTAGTCAAACTTTGAGGCCTGGCTCCGCCCCTTCAACATATACGAAAACTCAGAATCCTTATCTCATTTTGTTCGCCCATCCCTTCTGAGCAATTTTACACAATTTTTGAGACGATCGTGCGAAAAATGATCGAGCAATCCAATCAGAGACGGACCCTAAAAACGGCAAAAAAGGCAAAAAATCGCCATTTCAACCCAAAATGGCCGACTTCCTGTTTGATATTGACCATGGTTGCAAGAGACTTTTCTGTGCGGACTGTTGAGTACTACAAGTATACCAAATTTCATAACTGTACGATAAACTAAGCTTTATGGAGAGGGGTTTTTTTCACTTTGTAGGGGGCGCTGTTCAGCCATTTTCTTTGCGATTTTTTTGGGACCTTTAAAATATCAAATTTTTCACCAGGCCTGACAAGTGTGCAAAATATTGTGAGTTTTGGGGTATGTTAAGGTCCCCAAAAAGCTGTTCAAAGGGGGCACGGAATAACAAAAAATAATTAAAGCTGCAAGCAGCGTCGTTCGGCCCTCGCAGCTCCGCGCCGCTCCGGCCTGGCCGGCAGCCCGGGGCACCAGGGCACGTCCGCAGAACACAAACGTCGACCACCCCAACACCAGAAACTGCTAACGGCCACCTTGTCCGCAACTCACCCTGACTCAGCATCCCCTTTGAGCCCACCATTATATTTTATGTCTCACCACTAGGGAATCCTCTATCTTTACCACACTGGTGGTGTGATGACAGTGACCAACTTTAATGCTATTCTGACCATGTTTTTTAAAGTTATCGAAGGATAACGTTATCTAGGTGGCGCTGTGACCAACTACAGAAAAGTCCCATTGAGGTCAGCTTTGGTGACATTATATAACATTCACCAACCGTTTGTGCCTCATTGGCTAAAGGGCATGATTGTTCATTGCCATATTCAGTTTCGGGCAAATCGGAGGCCGTTTGTGGAAGTTACAGTCAAATGTAAGGTCATGGCGTCACGCCAGCATTCACCATGGCATCAAAGCCCCTCCCTTTCTGGAAAGCTATCAGATCTGAATGGTCTTTAAAACATCATGAAGACACTGTATGACCTGAGTGTCATTTTCATTAAATTAGAGGGGACAAATATGGGCATTTCACCATAAAACAATAGACTTCCTGTTGTCAGGGGGCGGGGCTTAGGTGATGTCAGCTGTCCACATTGTCGTTGTCTTGAGATGTGGTCAGTGATCACACAGACAAAGTTTGAATTAGATCTGATCATGCACATGGGAGTTATTAAGTCAAGTAATGTCATGGCGAAAGGTCAAAGTTTGAGGCTTAGCCACGCCCACACCTTTATACTTATTTAAAATCCGACGGTTGAATTTTTTCCCCTTTGACTTAAAAGTACATAGCATAAGTTTGAAGGTGATCGGTGTAAAGGGCAACGGGCCATCAATGTCCAAACAACGTGTGCGAAAACCACTAAATCGAGTACTTGGACCAAAATGGCCGACCTCCTGTGCGAAATTGCGCTTGGCTCCAAGAGACTTTTTTGTAGGGCCAGAGACCCTACATGAGTGTACCAATTTTCGTAATCCTCAGTCAAACCTTGTCTTGGGGCTGACAGTTTTAATGGTCCTAGGGGGCGCTATTTCAGAATATAGGCCACGCCCACAAATCTCAGATGCCCATTTCTATTGGGGGTCAGACTAGGATCACTCACCAGACATTTTGTGGCGATGTCACGATAATTGAAGAAATGAGAGGCAAACGTATTGCCATGGCGTGATGGCGAATTTCGCCATGCTCCCAAAGCCCCGCCTTTTTTCAAAACCTGCCAGTACTGTAGACCAAGTGACCTCAACTTGTCAGCTGCTATTTACCAGAGATTCCAGGTGATTGGGTAAAAGGAGTCCAATAGGGAGCTGTGAAAAAAAGAGTGGCGTGGCGAAAGGTCAAAGTTTGAGGCTTAGCCACGCCCACACCTTTATACTTATTTAAAATCCGACGGTTGAATTTTTTCCTCTATGTCTTAAGAGTATATAGCAGAAGCTCGAAGGCGATTGGTGAAAAGGGCGACGGAGCATCACTCTCCAAACAACGTGTGTGAAAACCACTAAATCGCGCACTTGGACCAAAATGGCCGACTTCCTGTGGGACTTTGCACTTGGCTCCAAGAGACTTTTTTGTAGGTCCTGAGACACCACATTAGTGTACCAAATTTCGTAATCCTCAGTCAAAGCATGGCTTGGGGCTGACAGTTTTAATGGTCCTAGGGGGCGCTAATACAGAAAATAGGCCACGCCCACAAACTTAAGCTGACCTTTTCTATTGGGGGTCAGACTAGGATCACTCACAACAATGGTCGAGGTGATATCACGATAAATGAAGAAATGAGAGGCAAACGTATTTCCATGGCGTGATGGCGAATTTCGCCATGCTCCCAAAGCCCCGCCTTTTTGCAAAACCTTCCAGTACTGGAGACCAAGTGACCTCAACTTGCCTGCTGCTATTTACCAGAGATTCCTGGTGATTGGGTAAAAGGAGTCCAATAAGGAGCTGTGAAAAAAAGAGTGGCGTGGCGAAAGGTCAAAGTTTGAGGCTTAGCCACGCCCACACCTTTATACTTATTTAAAATCCGACGGTTGAATTTTTTCCTCTATGTCTTAAGACTATATAGCAGAAGTTTGAAAGTGATTGGTGAAAAGGGCGACGGAGTATCACTCTCCAAACAACGTGTGTGAAAACCACTAAATCGCGCACTTGGACCAAAATGGCCGACTTCCTGTGCGACTTTGCACTTGGCTTCAAGAGACTTTTTTGTAGGTCCTGAGACACCACATTAGTGTACCAAATTTCGTAATCCTCAGTCAAAGCATGGCTTGGGGCTGACAGTTTTAATGGTCCTAGGGGGCGCTATTTCAAAAAATAGGCCACGCCCACCAGATGTTCACATCATATCTTTTGGGGGGCCGGACTAGGATCACTCACAAGAAGTTTCGTGACGATATCTTTGGAAATGACGAAATGGGAGGCAAACGTAAGGCCAAGGCGGTACGCCTGAATTCGCCACGCCGCCACAGCCCCGCCCTCTGCCGAAAACTCCCATAAAGTGACGCCAAGCAACCCCCACTTGTCTTGAGTTACCAGCTACAAATTTGTGGTGATTAAGTGAAATGGGGCAATTTGGGACCTTTCACAGTAAAACTTGATCTTTTTGGTCCTGAGGGGGCGGGGCTTGTGTGATGTCATCATCCGACCATTCAATTTACTTTGTGGGTGGATGACGAATGACCACAGAAAGTTTGGTAACTCTATTCCATTCAGTTATGAAGTTATAGCAATTTAAATATTTTTGGCGAGTAGTCAAACTTCGAGGCCTGGCTCCGCCCCTTCAACATATACGAAAACTCAGAATCCTTATCTCATTTTGTTCGCCCATCCCTTCTGAGCAATTTTACACAATTTTTGAGACGATCGTGCGAAAAATGATCGAGCAATCCAATCAGAAACGGACCCTAAAAACGGCAAAAACGGCAAAAAATCGCCATTTCAACCCAAAATGGCCGACTTCCTGTTTGATATTGACCATGGTTGCAAGAGACTTTTCTGTGCGGACTGTTGAGTACTACAAGTGTACCAAATTTCATAACTGTACGATAAACTAAGCTTTATGGAGAGGGGTTTTTTTCACTTTGTAGGGGGCGCTGTTCAGCCATTTTCTTTGCGATTTTTTTGGGACCTTTAAAATATCAAATTTTTCACCAGGCCTGACAAGTGTGCAAAATATTGTGAGTTTTGGGGTATGTTAAGGTCCCCAAAAAGCTGTTCAAAGGGGGCACGGAATAACAAAAAATAATTAAAGCTGCAAGCAGCGTCGTTCGGCCCTCGCAGCTCTGCGCCGCTCCGGCCTGGCCAGCAGCCCGGGGCACCAGGGCACGTCTGGCAGAACAGAATCGTCAACCACCCCGACGCCAGAATCTGCAAATGGCTTCCTAGTCCGCACCTCACCCTGACTCAGCATCCCCTCTGAGCTCACCATTAAATTGAATTGTAAGGTTACGGCGTTACGCCAGAATTCGCCATGGCATAAAAGCCCCTCCCTTTCTGGAAAGCAATCAGATCTGAATGGTCATTACAACATCATGAAGACAGTGTATGACCTTAGTGTCATGTTCACTAAATTAGAGGGGACAAATATGGGTATTTCAGAATAAAAAATAGACTTCCTGTAGTCAGGGGGCGGGGCTTAGGTGATGTCAGCTGTCCACATTGTCATTTTTTACAGATATGGTCAATGATCACACAGACAAAGTTTGAAAAAGATCTGATCATGCACATGGGAGTTATTAAGTCAAGTAAAGTAATGGCGAAAGGTCAAAGTTTGAGGCTTAGCCACGCCCACACCTTTCAACTTTTGAAAAATCCGACGGTTGAATTTTTTCCCCTACGTCGTATGAGTATACAGCAGAAGTTTGAAAGTGATTGGTGAAAAGGGCGACAGAGCATCACTCTCCAAACAACGTGTGCGAAAACCACTAAATCGCGTACTTGGACCAAAATGGCCGACTTCCTGTGCGACTTTGTCCTGGCTCCAAGAGACTTTTTTGTAGGTCCTGAGACACCACATTAGTGTACCAAATTTCGTAATCCTCAGTCAAAGCATGGCTTGGGGCTATTAGTTTAAATGGTCCTAGGGGGCGCTATTTAAGAGAATAGGCCACGCCCACAAACTTCAGCTGTCTATTTCTCTTGGGGGTCAGACTAGGATCACTCACCAGAAGTTTCGTAGCGATATCACGATAACTGAAGAAATGAGAGGCAAACGTATTTCCATGGCGTGATGGCGATTTTCGCCATGCTCCCAAAGCCCCGCCTTTTTTCAAAACCTGCCAGTACTGGAGACTAAGTAACCTCAAGTTGTCTACTGCTGTTTCCCACAGAATCCTGGTGATTGGGTAAAAGGAGTCCAGTAGGGAGCTGTGAAAAAAAGAGTGGCGTGGCGACAGGTCAAAGTTTGAGGCTTAGCCACGCCCACACCTTTCAACTTTTGAAAAATCCGACGGTTGAATTTTTTCCCCTATGTCTTAAGAGTATATAGCAGAAGTTTGAAGGAGATTGGTGAAAAGGGCGACGGAGCATCACTCTCCAAACAACGTGTGCGAAAACCACTAAATCGCGTACTTGGACCAAAATGGCCGACTTCCTGTGCGACTTTGCACTTGGCTCCAAGAGACTTTTTTGTAGGTCCTGAGACACCACATTAGTGTACCAAATTTCGCAATCCTCAGTCAAAGCTTGGCTTGGGGCTATTAGTTTAAATGGACCTAGGGGGCGCTATTTAAGAGAATAGGCCACGCCCACAAACTTCAGCTGTCTACTTCTCTTGGGGGTCAGACTAGGATCACTCACCAGAAGTGTCGGAGCGATATCACGATAACTGAAGAAATGAGAGGCAAACGTATTTCCATGGCGTGATGGCGATTTTCGCCATGCTCCCAAAGCCCCGCCTTTTTTCAAAACCTGCCAGTACTGGAGACCAAGTAACCTCAAGTTGTCTACTGCTGTTTCCCACAGAATCCTGGTGATTGGGTAAAAGGAGTCCAGTAGGGAGCTGTGAAAAAAAGAGTGGCGTGGCGGCAGGTCAAAGTTTGAGGCTTAGCCACGCCCACACCTTTCAACTTTTGAAAAATCCGACGGTTGAATTTTTTTCCCTATGTCTTACGAGTACATAGCAGAAGTTTGAAGGAGAATGGTGAAAAGGGCGACGGAGCATCACTCTCCAAACAACGTGTGCGAAAACCACTAAATCGCGTACTTGGACCAAAATGGCCGACTTCCTGTGCGACTTTGCACTTGGCTCCAAGAGACTTTTTTGTAGGTCCTGAGACAGCACATTAGTGTACCATATTTCGTAATCCTCAGTCAAAGCATGGCTTGGGGCTGACAGTTTTAATGGTCCTAGGGGGCGCTATTTCAGAAAATAGGCCACGCCCACCGGATGTTCACATCAGATCTTTTGATGGGCCGGACTAGGATCACTCACAAGAAGTTTCGTGACGATATCTTTGGAAATGACGAAATGGGAGGCAAACGTAAGGCCAAGGCGGTACGCCTGAATTCGCCGCGCCGCCACAGCCCCGCCCTCTGCCGAAAACTCCCATAAAGTGACGCCAAGCAACCCCCACTTGTCTTGAGTTACCAGCTACAAATTTGTGGTGATTAAGTGAAATGGGGCAATTTGGGACCTTTCACAGTAAAACTTGATCTTTTTGGTCCTGAGGGGGCGGGGCTTGTGTGATGTCATCATCCGACCATTCAATTTACTTTGTGGGTGGATGACGAATGACCACAGAAAGTTTGGTAACTCTATTCCATTCAGTTATGAAGTTATAGCAATTTAAATATTTTTGGCGAGTAGTCAAACTTCGAGGCCTGGCTCCGCCCCTTCAACATATACGAAAACTCAGAATCCTTATCTCATTTTGTTCGCCCATCCCTTCTGAGCAATTTTACACAATTTTTGAGACGATCGTGCGAAAAATGATCGAGCAATCCAATCAGAAACGGACCCTAAAAACGGCAAAAACGGCAAAAAATCGCCATTTCAACCCAAAATGGCCGACTTCCTGTTTGATATTGACCATGGTTGCAAGAGACTTTTCTGTGCGGACTGTTGAGTACTACAAGTGTACCAAATTTCATAACTGTACGATAAACTAAGCTTTATGGAGAGGGGTTTTTTTCACTTTGTAGGGGGCGCTGTTCAGCCATTTTCTTTGCGATTTTTTCGGGACCTTTAAAATATCAAATTTTTCACCAGGCCTGACAAGTGTGCAAAATATTGTGAGTTTTGGGGTATGTTAAGGTCCCCAAAAAGCTGTTCAAAGGGGGCACGGAATAACAAAAAATAATAATAATCAGAGCAAAAACAAGAGGCCTTCGCAGCGCTTTCGCTGCTCGGGCCTAATAATAATCAGAGCAAAAACAAGAGGCCTTCGCAGCGCTTTCGCTGCTCGGGCCTAATTAAAGCTGCAAGCAGCGTCGTTCGGCCCTCGCAGCTCCGCGCCGCTCCGGCCTGGCCGGCAGCCCGGGGCACCAGGGCACGTCTGGCAGAACAGAAACGTCAACCACCCCGACACCAGAAACCGCAAATGGCCTCCTAGTCCGCACCTCACCCTGACTCAGCATCCCCTCTGAGCTCACCATTAAATTGAATTGTAAGGTCACGGCGTCATGCCAGAATTCGCCATGGCATCAAAGCCCCTCCCTTTCTGAAAAGCTAGCAGATCTGAATGGTCATTACAACATCATGAAGACAGTGCATGACCTTAGTGTCATGTTGACTAAATTAGAGGGGACAAATATGGGCATTTCACCATAAAACTAGACTTCCAATAGTCAGGGGGCGGGGCATAGGTGATGTCAGCTGTCCACATTATCATTGTCTTCAGATGTGGTCAGTGATCACACAGACAACGTTTGATATACGATCTGATCATGCACATGGGAGTTAAGTCAAGTAATGTAATGGCGAAAGGTCAAAGTTTGAGGCTTAGCCACGCCCACACCTTGATACTTATTTAAAATCCGACGGTTGAATTTTTACCCCTTTGTCTTAAGAGCACATAGCAGATGTTTGAAGGTGATCGGTGAAAAGGGCGACGGGGCATCAAGGTCCAAACAACATGTGCGAAAACCACTAAATCAAGTACTTGGACCAAAATGGCCGACCTCCTGTGCGACTTTGCACTTGGCTCCAAGAGACTTTTTTGTAGGTCCTGAGACACTACATTAGTGTACCAAATTTCGTGATCCTCAGTCAAAGCTTGGCTTGGGGCTGACAGTTTTAATGGTCCTAGGGGGCGCTATTTCAGAAAATAGGCCACGCCCACAAACTTCAGCTGTCCAGTTCTATTGGGGGTCAGACTCAGATCACTCACCAGACATTTTGTGGCGATGTTACGATAATTGAAGAAATGAGAGGCAAACGTATTGCCATGGCGTGATGGCAAATTTCGCCATGCTCCCAAAGCCCTGCCTTTTTTCGAAACCTGCCAGTACTGCAGACCAAGTGACCTCAACTTGTCAGCTGCTATTTGCCAGAGATTGCTGTTGATTGGGTAAAAGGAATCCAATAGGGAGCTGTGAAAAAAAGAGTGGCGTGGCGACAGGTCAAAGTTTGAGGCTTAGCCACGCCCACACCTTTATACTTATTTAAAATCCGACGGTTGAAAATTTTTCTTTATGTCTTAAGAGTATATAGCAGAAGCTTGAAGGCGATTGGTGAAAAGGGCGATGGAGCATCACTCTCCAAACAACGTGTGCGAAAACCAGTAAATCGAGTACTTGGACCAAAATGGCTGACTTCCTGTGCAACTTTGCACTTGGCTCCAAGAGACTTTTTTGTAGGTCCTGAGACACCACATTAGTGTACCAAATTTCGAAATCCTCAGTCAAAGCATGGCTTGGGGCTGACAGTTTTAATGGTCCTAGGGGGCGCTATTTCAGAAAATAGGCCACGCCCACCGGATGTTCACATCAAATTTTTTTGGAGGCTGGACTAGGATCACTCACAAGAGGTTTTGTGGCGATATCTCTAGAAATGACGAAATGGTAGGCAAACGTAAGGCCACGTCGGTACGCCTGACTTCGCCGCGCCGCCACAGCCCCGCCTTCTGGAGAAAACTCCCATAAAGTGACGCCAAGCAACCCCAACTTGTCTTCAGTTTCCTGCTAGAAATATGGGGTGATTAGTTGAAAGGGCGAATTTTGGACAATTTCCCAGTAAAACTTGACCTTTTAAGGCGTGAGGGGGCGGGGCTTATGTGACATCATCAATCAACCATTCATTTGTCTTCGGGGGGCGATGACGATTGTCCATAGAAAATTACTGTAACTGTAATTCTTTCATTTATGAAATTATAGCAATTTGAATTTTTTTGGCGAGTGCTCGAACTTTGAGGCCTGGCCCCGCCTCTTCAGTATTTACGAAAAGTCAGTTTTATTTTCTCATTTGATTCGTCCATCGCTTCTGTTCGATCGCACATTATTTTTGAGACAATCGTGCGAAAAATGACCAAACTGTTTAACCAAATATAGAGCCTAGAAATGGCCAAAATGGGGTAAAAATGGCCACTTTAGTCCAAAATGGCCGACTTCCTGTTTGATATTGACCATGGGTGCAAGAGGCTTTTCTGTGCGTATTGTTGAATTCTACAGGTGTACCAAATTTTATCACTCTACTATGAAAAAAGGTCAATGCGGAGGGGTATTTTTAATTTTCCAGGGGGCGCTGTTGAAACACTTTTATACCAACTTTCACATTGCCAGTGAAATACGTAAATTTCACGCACTTTCTATATTGGGCCAGAATTTGGTGAGTTTTTGGATATGCTAAGACCCCCTAAAGGCCGTCCAAAGACGCGGAAGAAAAAAAAAGAAAAAAAAAGAAGAAAGAAAGAAAATTAAAGCTGCAAGCAGCGTCGTTCGGCCCTCGCAGCTCCGCGCCGCTCCGGTCTGGACGGCAGCCCGGGGCACCAGTGCACGTCTGACAGAACAGAAACGTCAACCACCCCGACACCAGAAACCGCGAATGGCCTCCTAGTCTGCACCTCACCCTGACTCAGCATCCCCTCTGAGCTCACCATTAAATTGAATATTAAGATTACGGCGTTACGCCAGAATTCGCCATGGCATCAAAGCCCCTCCCTTTCTGGAAAGCTATCAGATCTGAATGGTCATTACAGCATCATGAAGACAGTGCATGACCTTAGGGTCATGTTGACTAAATTAGAGGGGACAAATATGGGCATTTCAGCATAAAAAATAAATTCCTGTAGTCAGGGGGCGGGGCTTAGGTGATGTCAGCTGTCCACATTGTCATTGTTTACAGATATGGTCAATGATCACACAGACAAAGTTCGAAAAAGATCTGATCATGCACATGGGAGTTATTAAGTCAAGTAAAGTAATGGCGAAAGGTCAACGTTTGAGGCTTAGCCACGCCCACACCTTTCAACTTTTGAAAAATCCGACGGTTGAATTTTTTCCCCTATGTCTTAAGAGTGTATTGCAGAAGTTTGAAGGTGATTGGTGAAAAGGGCGACGGAGCATCACTCTCCAAACAATGTGTGCGAAAACCACTAAATCACGTACTTGCACCAAAATGGCCGACTTCCTGTGCGACTTTACGCTTGGCTCCAAGAGACTTTTTTGTAGGTCCTGAGACCCCACATTAGTGTACCAAATTTCGTAATCCTCAGTCAAAGCATGGCTTGGGGCTGAAAGTTTTAATGGCTCTAGGGGGCGCTATTTAAGAATATAGGCCACGCCCACAAACTTCAGCTGTCTATTTCTCTTGGAGCTCAGACTAGGATCACTCACCAGAAGTTTCGTAGCAATATCACGATAACTGAAGAAATGAGACAAACGTATTTCCATGGCGTGATGGCGATTTTCGCCATGGTCCCAAAGCCCCGCCTTTTTTCAAAACCTGCCAGTACTGGAGACCAAGTAACCTCAACTTGTCTACTGCTGTTTGCCACAGAATCCTGGTGATTGGGTAAAAGGAGTCCAGTAGGGAGCTGTGAAAAAAAGAGTAGCGTGGCGACAGGTCAAAGTTTGAGGCTTAGCCACGCCCACACCTTTCAACTTTTGAAAAATCCGACGGTTAAATTTTTTCCCCTATGTCTTAAGGGTATATAGCAGAAGTTTGAAGGAGATTGGTGAAAAGGGCGACGGAGCATCACTCTCCAAACAACGTGTGCGAAAACCACTAAATCGCGTACTTGATCCAAAATGGCCGACTTCCTGTGCGACTTTGAACTTGACTCCAAGAGACTTTTTTGTAGGTCCTGAGACACCACATTAGTGTACCAAATTTCGTAATCCTCAGTCAAAGCATGGCTTGGGGCTAATAGTTTAAATGGTCCTAGGGGGCGCTATTTCAAAACATAGGCCACGCCCACAAAATTCAGCTGTCTATTTCTCTTGGAGCTCAGACTAGGATCACTCACCAGAAGTTTCGTAGCAATATCACGATAACTGAAGAAATGAGAGACAAACGTATTTCCATGGCGTGATGGCGATTTTCGCCATGGTCCCAAAGCCCCGCCTTTTTTCAAAACCTGCCAGTACTGGAGACCAAGTAACCTCAACTTGTCTACTGCTGTTTGCCACAGAATCCTGGTGATTGGGTAAAAGGAGTCCAGTAGGGAGCTGTGAAAAAAAGAGTAGCGTGGCGACAGGTCAAAGTTTGAGGCTTAGCCACGCCCACACCTTTCAACTTTTGAAAAATCCGACGGTTGAATTTTTTCCCCTATGTCTTAAGGGTATATAGCAGAAGTTTGAAGGAGATTGGTGAAAAGGGCGACGGAGCATCACTCTCCAAACAACGTGTGCGAAAACCACTAAATCGCGTACTTGATCCAAAATGGCCGACTTCCTGTGCGACTTTGAACTTGACTCCAAGAGACTTTTTTGTAGGTCCTGAGACACCACATTAGTGTACCAAATTTCGTAATCCTCAGTCAAAGCATGGCTTGGGGCTAATAGTTTTAATGGTCCTAGGGGGCGCTATTTCAGAAAATAGGCCACGCCCACCAGATGTTCACATCAGATCTTTTGGGGGGCCGGACTAGGATCACTCACAAGAAGTTTCGTGACGATATCTTTGGAAATGACGAAATGGGAGGCAAACGTAAGGCCAAGGCGGTACGCCTGAATTCGCCGCGCCACCACAGCCCCGCCCTCTGCCGAAAACTCCCATAAAGTGACGCCAAGCAACCCCCACTTGTCTTGAGTTACCAGCTACAAATTTGTGGTGATTAAGTGAAATGGGGCAATTTGGGACCTTTCACAGTAAAACTTGATCTTTTTGGTCCTGAGGGGGCGGGGCTTGTGTGATGTCATCATCCGACCTTTCAATTTACTTTGTGGGTGGATGACGAATGACCACAGAAAGTTTGGTAACTCGATTCCATTCAGTTATGAAGTTATAGCAATTTAAATATTTTTGGCGAGTAGTCAAACTTCGAGGCCTGGCTCCGCCCCTTCAACATATACGAAAACTCAGAATCCTTATCTCATTTTGTTCGCCCATCCCTTCTGAGCAATTTTACACAATTTTTGAGACGATCGTGCGAAAAATGATCGAGCAATCCAATCAGAAACGGACCCTAAAAACGGCAAAAACGGCAAAAAATCGCCATTTCAACCCAAAATGGCCGACTTCCTGTTTGATATTGACCATGGTTGCAAGAGACTTTTCTGTGCGGACTGTTGAGTACTACAAGTGTACCAAATTTCATAACTGTACGATAAACTAAGCTTTATGGAGAGGGTTTTTTTTCACTTTGTAGGGGGCGCTGTTCAGCCATTTTCTTTGCGATTTTTTTGGGACCTTTAAAATATCAAATTTTTCACCAGGCCTGACAAGTGTGCAAAATATTGTGAGTTTTGGGGTATGTTAAGGTCCCCAAAAAGCTGTTCAAAGGGGGCACGGAATAACAAAAAATAATTAAAGCTGCAAGCAGCGTCGTTCGGCCCTCGCAGCTCCGCGCCGCTCCGGCCTGGCCGGCAGCCCGGGGCACCAGGGCACGTCCGCAGAACACAAACGTCGACCACCCCAACACCAGAAACTGCTAACAGCCACCTTGTCCGCAACTCACCCTGACTCAGCATCCCCTTTGAGCCCACCATTATATTTTATGTCTCACCACTAGGGAATCCTCTATCTTTACCACACTGGTGGTGTGATGACAGTGACCAACTTTAATGCTATTCTGACCATGTTTTTTAAAGTTATCGAAGGATAACGTTATCTAGGTGGCGCTGTGACCAACTACAGAAAAGTCCCATTGAGGTCAGCTTTGGTGACATTATATAACATTCACCAACCGTTTGTGCCTCATTGGCTAAAGGGCATGATTGTTCATTGCCATATTCAGTTTCGGGCAAATCGGAGGTCGTTTGTGGAAGTTACAGTCAAATGTAAGGTCATGGCGTCACGCCAGCATTCACCATGGCATCAAAGCCCCTCCCTTTCTGGAAAGCTATCAGATCTGAATGGTCTTTAAAACATCATGAAGACACTGTATGACCTGAGTGTCATTTTCATTAAATTAGAGGGGACAAATATAGGCATTTCACCATAAAACAATAGACTTCCTGTTGTCAGGGGGCGGGGCTTAGGTGATGTCAGCTGTCCACATTGTCGTTATCTTGAGATGTGGTCAGTGATCACACAGACAAAGTTTGAATTAGATCTGATCATGCACATGGGAGTTATTAAGTCAAGTAATGTCATGGCGAAAGGTCAAAGTTTGAGGCTTAGCCACGCCCACACCTTTATACTTATTTAAAATCCGACGGTTGAATTTTTTCCCCTTTGACTTAAAAGTACATAGCATAAGTTTGAAGGTGATCGGTGTAAAGGGCAACGGGCCATCAATGTCCAAACAACGTGTGCGAAAACCACTAAATCGAGTACTTGGACCAAAATGGCCGACCTCCTGTGCGAAATTGCGCTTGGCTCCAAGAGACTTTTTTGTAGGGCCAGAGACCCTACATGAGTGTACCAATTTTCGTAATCCTCAGTCAAACCTTGTCTTGGGGCTGACAGTTTTAATGGTCCTAGGGGGCGCTATTTCAGAATATAGGCCACGCCCACAAATCTCAGATGCCCATTTCTATTGGGGGTTAGACTAGGATCACTCACCGGACATTTTGTGGCGATGTCACGATAATTG
Organism: Nothobranchius furzeri; assembly: GCF_043380555.1. Lineage (NCBI taxonomy): Eukaryota > Metazoa > Chordata > Actinopteri > Cyprinodontiformes > Nothobranchiidae > Nothobranchius > Nothobranchius furzeri. The sequence goes on from NC_091745.1 coordinate 68,462,009, forward strand.
AAGAAATGAGAGGCAAACGTATTGCCATGACGTGATGGCGAATTTCGCCATGCTCCCAAAGCCTCGCCTTTTTTCAAAACCTGCCAGTACTGTAGACCAAGTGACCTCAACTTGTCAGCTGCTATTTACCAGAGATTCCAGGTGATTGGGTAAAAGGAGTATATAGCAGAAGCTCGAAGGCGATTGGTGAAAAGGGCGACGGAGCATCACTCTCCAAACAACGTGTGTGAAAACCACTAAATCGCGCACTTGGACCAAAATGGCCGACTTCCTGTGCGACTTTGCACTTGGCTCCAAGAGACTTTTTTGTAGGTCCTGAGACACCACATTATTGTACCAAATTTCGTAATCCTCAGTCAAAGCATGGCTTGGGGCTGACAGTTTTAATGGTCCTAGGGGGCGCTAATACAGAAAATAGGCCACGCCCACAAACTTAAGCTGACCTTTTCTATTTGGGGTCAGACTAGGATCACTCACAACAATGGTCGAGGTGATATCACGATAAATGAAGAAATGAGAGGCAAACGTATATCCATGGCGTGATGGCGAATTTCGCCATGCTCCCAAAGCCCCGCCTTTTTTCAAAACCTTCCAGTACTGGAGACCAAGTGACCTCAACTTGCCTGCTGCTATTTACCAGAGATTCCTGGTGATTGGGTAAAAGGAGTCCAATAAGGAGCTGTGAAAAAAAGAGTGGCGTGGCGAAAGGTCAAAGTTTGAGGCTTAGCCACGCCCACACCTTTATACTTATTTAAAATCCGACGGTTGAATTTTTTCCTCTATGTCTTAAGACTATATAGCAGAAGTTTGAAAGTGATTGGTGAAAAGGGCGACGGAGTATCACTCTCCAAACAACGTGTGTGAAAACCACTAAATCGCGCACTTGGACCAAAATGGCCGACTTCCTGTGCGACTTTGCACTTGGCTCCAAGAGACTTTTTTGTAGGTCCTGAGACACCACATTAGTGTACCAAATTTCGTAATCCTCAGTCAAAGCATGGCTTGGGGCTGACAGTTTTAATGGTCCTAGGGGGCGCTATTTCAGAAAATTGGCCACGCCCACCGGATGTTCACGTCAGATTTTTTGGGGGGCCAGACTAGGATCACTCACAAGAAGTTTCGTGACGACATCTTTAGAAATAAAGAAATGGGAGGCAAACGTAAGGCCACGGCGGTACGCCTTACTTCGCCGCGCCGCCACAGCCCCGCCCTCTGCCGAAAACTCCCATAAAGTGACGCCAAGCAACCCTCACTTGCCTTGAATTACCAGCTCCAAATTTGTGGTGATTAAGTGAAATGGGGCAATTTGGGACCTTTCACAGTAAAACTTGACCTTTTTGGTCCTGAGGGGGCGGGGCTTGTGTGATGTCATCAACCGACCATTCAATTTACTTTGTGGGTCGATGACAAATGACCACAGAAAGTTTGGTAACTCTATTCCATTCAATTATGAAGTTATAGCAATTTAAATTTTTTTGGCGAGTAGTCAAACTTTGAGGCCTGGCTCCGCCCCTTCAACATATACGAAAACTCAGAATCCTTATCTCATTTTGTTCGCCCATCCCTTCTGAGCAATTTTACACAATTTTTGAGACGATCGTGCGAAAAATGATCGAGCAATCCAATCAGAGACGGACCCTAAAAACGGCAAAAACAGCAAAAAATTGCCATTTCAACCCAAAATGGCCGACTTCCTGTTTGATATTGACCATGGTTGCAAGAGACTTTTCTGTGCGGACTGTTGAGTACTACAAGTGTACCAAATTTCATAACTGTACGATAAACTAAGCTTTATGGAGAGGGTTTTTTTTTCACTTTGTAGGGGGCGCTGTTCAGCCATTTTCTTTGCGATTTTTTTGGGACCTTTAAAATATCAAATTTTTCACCAGGCCTGACAAGTGTGCAAAATATTGTGAGTTTTGGGGTATGTTAAGGTCCCCAAAAAGCTGTTCAAAGGGGGCACGGAATAACAAAAAATAATAATAATCAGAGCAAAAACAAGAGGCCTTCGCAGCGCTTTCGCTGCTCGGGCCTAATTAAAGCTGCAAGCAGCGTCGTTCGGCCCTCGCAGCTCCGCGCCGCTCCGGCCTGGCCGGCAGCCCGGGGCACCAGGGCATGTCTGGCAGAACAGAAACGTCAATCATCCCGTCACCGGAAACAGCAAATGGCCTCCTAGTCCGCACCTCACCCTGACTAAGCATCCCCTCTGAGCTCACCATTAAATTGAATTGTAAGGTTACGGCGTTACGCCAGAATTCGCCATGGCATTAAAGCCCCTCCCTTTCTGGAAAGCTATCAGATTTGAATGGCCATTACAGCATCATGAAGACAGTGCATGACCTAGGTGTCATGTTGACTAAATTAGAGGGGACAAATATGGGCATTTCAGCATAAAATAATAACTTCCTTTAGTCAGGGGGCGGGGCTTAGATGATGTCAGCTGTCCACATTGTCATTGTTTACAGATATGGTCAATGATCACACAGACAAAGTTCGAAAAAGATCTGATCATGCACATGGGAGTTATTAAGTCAAGTAATGGCGAAAGGTCAAAGTTTGAGGCTTAGCCACGCCTACACCTTTCAACTTTTGAAAAATCCGACGGTTGACTTTTTTCCCCTATGCCTTAAGAGTATATAGCAGAAGTTTGAAGGCGATTGGTAAAAAGGGCGAAGGAGCATCACTCTCCAAACAACGTGTGCGAAAACCACTAAATCGCGTACTTGGACCAAAATGGCCGACTTCCTGTGCAATTTTGTGCTTGGCTCCAAGAGACTTTTTTGTAGGTCCTGGGACACCACATTAGTGTACCAAATTTCGTAATCCTCAGTGAAAGCATGGCTTGGGGCTAATAAATTAAATGGTCCTAGGGGGCGCTATTTCAGAAATTAGGCCACGCCCACATATTTCAGGTGTCTATGTCTCTTTGGGGTCAGACTAGGATCACTCACCAGAAGTTTCGTAACAATATCACGATAAATGAAGAAATGAGAGGCAAACGTATTTCCATGGCGTGATGGCGATTTTCGACATGGTCCCAAAGCCCCGCCTTTTTTTGAAACCTTCCAGTACTGGATACCAAGTGACCTCAAGTTGTCTACTGCTATTTGCCAGAGACTCCTGCCGATTGGGTAAAAGGAGTCCAGTAGGGAGCTGTGAAAAAAAGAGTGGCGCGGCGACAGGTCAAAGTTTGAGGCTTAGCCACGCCCACACCTTTCAACTTTTGAAAAATCCGACGGTTGAATTTTTTCCCCTATGCCTTAAGAGTATACAGCAGAAGTTTGAAGGCGATTGGTGAAAAGGGCGACGGAGCATCACTCTCCAAACAACGTGTGCGAAAACCACTAAATCGCGTACTTGGACCAAAATGGCCGACTTCCTGTGCAATTTTGTGATTGGCTCCAAGAGACTTTTTTGTAGGTCCTGGGACACCACATTAGTGTACCAAATTTCGTAATCCTCAGTCAAAGCATGGCTTGGGGCTATTAGTTTAAATGGTCCTAGGGGGCGCTATTTCAGAAATTAGGCCACGCCCACATATTTCAGCTGTCTATGTCTCTTTGTGGTCAGACTAGGATCACTCACCAGAAGTTTCGTAACGATATCACGATAAATGAAGAAATGAGAGGCAAACGTATTTCCATGGCGTGATGGCGATTTTCGCCATGCTCCCAAAGCCCTGCCTTTTTTTGAAACCTTCCAGTACTGGATACCAAGTGACCTCAAGTTGTCTACTGCTATTTGCCAGAGACTCCTGCTGATTGGGTAAAAGGAGTCCAGTAGGGAGCTGTGAAAAAAAGAGTGGTGCGGCGACAGGTCAAAGTTTGAGGCTTAGCCACGCCCACACCTTTCAACTTTTGAAAAATCCGACGGTTGAATTTTTTCCTCTATGTCTTAAGAGCAGATGGCAGAAGTTTGAAGCAGATTGGTGAAAATGGCGACGGACCATCACTCTCCAAACAACGTGTGCGAAAACCACTAAATTGCGTACTTGGACCAAAATGGCCGACTTCCTGTGCAACTTTGCACTTGGCTCCAAGAGACTTTTTTGTAGGTCCTGAGACACCACATTAGTGTACCAAATTTCGTACTCCTCAGTCAAAGCATGGCTTGGGGCTGACAGTTTTAATGGTCCTAGGGGGCCCTATTTCAGAAAATAGGCCACGCCCACCGGATGTTCACATCAGATCTTTTGAGGGGCCGGACTAGGATCACTCACAACAAGTTTCGTGACGATATCTTTAGAAATGACGAAATGGAAGGCAAACGTAAGGCCATGGCGGTACGCCTGACTTCGCCGCGCCGCCACAGCCCCGCCTTCTGCCGAAAACTCCCATAAAGTGACGCCAAGCACCCTCCACTTGTCTTGAGTTACCAGCTACAAGTTTGTGGTGATTAAGTGAAATGGGGCAATTTGGGACCTTTCACAGTAAAACTTGACCTTTTTGGTCCTGAGGGGGCGGGGCTTGTGTGATGTCATCATCCGACCATTCAATTTACTTTGTGGCTGGATGACGAATGACCACAGAAAGTTTGGTAATTCTATTCCTTTCAGTTATTAAGTTATAGCAATTTTAAATTTTTTGGCGAGTAGTCAAACTTCGAGGCCTGGCCCCGCCCCTTCAACATATACGAAAACTCAGAATCCTTGTCTCATTTTGTTCGCCCATTCCTTCTGAGCAATTTTACACAAGTTTTGAGACGATCGTGCGAAAAATGATCGAGCAATCCAATCAGAAACGGACCCTAAAAACGGCAAAAACGGCTAAAAATCGCCATTTCAACCCAAAATGGCCGACTTCCTGTTTGATATTGACCATGCTTGCAAGAGACTTTTCTGTGCGGACTGTTGAGTTCTACAAGTGTACCAAATTTCATAACTGTACGATAAACTAAGCTTTATGGAGAGGGTTTTTTTTCACTTTGTAGGGGGCGCTGTTCAGCCATTTTCTTTGCGATTTTTTTGGGACCTTTAAAATATCAAATTTTTCACCAGGCCTGAGAAGTTTGCAAAATATTGTGAGTTTTGGGGTATGTTAAGGTCCCCAAAAAGCCGTTCAAAGGGGGCACGGAATAACAAAAAATAATAATAATTAAAGCTGCAAGCAGCGTCGTTCGGCCCTCGCAGCTCCGCGCCGCTCCGGTCTGCCGTTGCACCAGTGCACGTCTGACAGAACAGAAACGTCAACCACCCCGACACCAGAAACCGCGAATGGCCTCCTAGTCTGCACCTCACCCTGACTCAGCATCCCCTCTGAGCTCACCATTAAATTGAATATTAAGATTACGGCGTTACGCCAGAATTCGCCATGGCATCAAAGCCCCTCCCTTTCTGGAAAGCTATCAGATCAGAATGGTCATTACAGCATCATGAAGACAGTGCATGACCTTAGGGTCATGTTGACTAAATTAGAGGGGACAAATATGGGCATTTCAGCATAAAAAATAAATTCCTGTAGTCAGGGGGCGGGGCTTAGGTGATGTCAGCTGTCCACATTGTCATTGTTTACAGATATGGTCAATGATCACACAGACAAAGTTCGAAAAAGATCTGATCATGCACATGGGAGTTATTAAGTCAAGTAAAGTAATGGCGAAAGGTCAACGTTTGAGGCTTAGCCACGCCCACACCTTTCAACTTTTGAAAAATCCGACGGTTGAATTTTTTCCCCTATGTCTTAAGAGTGTATTGCAGAAGTTTGAAGGTGATTGGTGAAAAGGGCGACGGAGCATCACTCTCCAAACAATGTGTGCGAAAACCACTAAATCACGTACTTGCACCAAAATGGCCGACTTCCTGTGCGACTTTACGCTTGGCTCCAAGAGACTTTTTTGTAGGTCCTGAGACCCCACATTAGTGTACCAAATTTCGTAATCCTCAGTCAAAGCATGGCTTGGGGCTGAAAGTTTTAATGGCTCTAGGGGGCGCTATTTAAGAATATAGGCCACGCCCACAAACTTCAGCTGTCTATTTCTCTTGGAGCTCAGACTAGGATCACTCACCAGAAGTTTCGTAGCAATATCACGATAACTGAAGAAATGAGACAAACGTATTTCCATGGCGTGATGGCGATTTTCGCCATGGTCCCAAAGCCCCGCCTTTTTTCAAAACCTGCCAGTACTGGAGACCAAGTAACCTCAACTTGTCTACTGCTGTTTGCCACAGAATCCTGGTGATTGGGTAAAAGGAGTCCAGTAGGGAGCTGTGAAAAAAAGAGTAGCGTGGCGACAGGTCAAAGTTTGAGGCTTAGCCACGCCCACACCTTTCAACTTTTGAAAAATCCGACGGTTAAATTTTTCCCCTATGTCTTAAGGGTATATAGCAGAAGTTTGAAGGAGATTGGTGAAAAGGGCGACGGAGCATCACTCTCCAAACAACGTGTGCGAAAACCACTAAATCGCGTACTTGATCCAAAATGGCCGACTTCCTGTGCGACTTTGAACTTGACTCCAAGAGACTTTTTTGTAGGTCCTGAGACACCACATTAGTGTACCAAATTTCGTAATCCTCAGTCAAAGCATGGCTTGGGGCTAATAGTTTAAATGGTCCTAGGGGGCGCTATTTCAAAACATAGGCCACGCCCACAAAATTCAGCTGTCTATTTCTCTTGGAGCTCAGACTAGGATCACTCACCAGAAGTTTCGTAGCAATATCACGATAACTGAAGAAATGAGAGACAAACGTATTTCCATGGCGTGATGGCGATTTTCGCCATGGTCCCAAAGCCCCGCCTTTTTTCAAAACCTGCCAGTACTGGAGACCAAGTAACCTCAACTTGTCTACTGCTGTTTGCCACAGAATCCTGGTGATTGGGTAAAAGGAGTCCAGTAGGGAGCTGTGAAAAAAAGAGTAGCGTGGCGACAGGTCAAAGTTTGAGGCTTAGCCACGCCCACACCTTTCAACTTTTGAAAAATCCGACGGTTGAATTTTTTCCCCTATGTCTTAAGGGTATATAGCAGAAGTTTGAAGGAGATTGGTGAAAAGGGCGACGGAGCATCACTCTCCAAACAACGTGTGCGAAAACCACTAAATCGCGTACTTGATCCAAAATGGCCGACTTCCTGTGCGACTTTGAACTTGACTCCAAGAGACTTTTTTGTAGGTCCTGAGACACCACATTAGTGTACCAAATTTCGTAATCCTCAGTCAAAGCATGGCTTGGGGCTAATAGTTTTAATGGTCCTAGGGGGCGCTATTTCAGAAAATAGGCCACGCCCACCAGATGTTCACATCAGATCTTTTGGGGGGCCGGACTAGGATCACTCACAAGAAGTTTCGTGACGATATCTTTGGAAATGACGAAATGGGAGGCAAACGTAAGGCCAAGGCGGTACGCCTGAATTCGCCGCGCCACCACAGCCCCGCCCTCTGCCGAAAACTCCCATAAAGTGACGCCAAGCAACCCCCACTTGTCTTGAGTTACCAGCTACAAATTTGTGGTGATTAAGTGAAATGGGGCAATTTGGGACCTTTCACAGTAAAACTTGATCTTTTTGGTCCTGAGGGGGCGGGGCTTGTGTGATGTCATCATCCGACCTTTCAATTTACTTTGTGGGTGGATGACGAATGACCACAGAAAGTTTGGTAACTCTATTCCATTCAGTTATGAAGTTATAGCAATTTAAATATTTTTGGCGAGTAGTCAAACTTCGAGGCCTGGCTCCGCCCCTTCAACATATACGAAAACTCAGAATCCTTATCTCATTTTGTTCGCCCATCCCTTCTGAGCAATTTTACACAATTTTTGAGACGATCGTGCGAAAAATGATCGAGCAATCCAATCAGAAACGGACCCTAAAAACGGCAAAAACGGCAAAAAATCGCCATTTCAACCCAAAATGGCCGACTTCCTGTTTGATATTGACCATGGTTGCAAGAGACTTTTCTGTGCGGACTGTTGAGTACTACAAGTGTACCAAATTTCATAACTGTACGATAAACTAAGCTTTATGGAGAGGGGTTTTTTTCACTTTGTAGGGGGCGCTGTTCAGCCATTTTCTTTGCGATTTTTTTGGGACCTTTAAAATATCAAATTTTTCACCAGGCCTGACAAGTGTGCAAAATATTGTGAGTTTTGGGGTATGTTAAGGTCCCCAAAAAGCTGTTCAAAGGGGGCACGGAATAACAAAAAATAATAATAATCAGAGCAAAAACAAGAGGCCTTCGCAGCGCTTTCGCTGCTCGGGCCTAATCAGAGCAAAAACAAGAGGCCTTCGCAGCGCTTTCGCTGCTCGGGCCTAATTAAAGCTGCAAGCAGCGTCGTTCGGCCCTCGCAGCTCCGCGCCGCTCCGGCCTGGCCGGCAGCCCGGGGCACCAGGGCACGTCCGCAGAACACAAACGTCGACCACCCCAACACCAGAAACTGCTAACGGCCACCTTGTCCGCAACTCACCCTGACTCAGCATCCCCTTTGAGCCCACCATTATATTTTATGTCTCACCACTAGGGAATCCTCTATCTTTACCACACTGGTGGTGTGATGACAGTGACCAACTTTAATGCCATTCTGACCATGTTTTTTAAAGTTATCGAAGGATAACGTTATCTAGGTGGCGCTGTGACCAACTACAGAAAAGTCCCATTGAGGTCAGCTTTGGTGACATTATATAACATTCACCAACCGTTTGTGCCTCATTGGCTAAAGGGCATGATTGTTCATTGCCATATTCAGTTTCGGGCAAATCGGAGGCCGTTTGTGGAAGTTACAGTCAAATGTAAGGTCATGGCGTCACGCCAGCATTCACCATGGCATCAAAGCCCCTCCCTTTCTGGAAAGCTATCAGATCTGAATGGTCTTTAAAACATCATGAAGACACTGTATGACCTGAGTGTCATTTTCATTAAATTAGAGGGGACAAATATGGGCATTTCACCATAAAACAATAGACTTCCTGTTGTCAGGGGGCGGGGCTTAGGTGATGTCAGCTGTCCACATTGTCGTTGTCTTGAGATGTGGTCAGTGATCACACAGACAAAGTTTGAATTAGATCTGATCATGCACATGGGAGTTATTAAGTCAAGTAATGTCATGGCGAAAGGTCAAAGTTTGAGGCTTAGCCACGCCCACACCTTTATACTTATTTAAAATCCGACGGTTGAATTTTTTCCCCTTTGACTTAAAAGTACATAGCATAAGTTTGAAGGTGATCGGTGTAAAGGGCAACGGGCCATCAATGTCCAAACAACGTGTGCGAAAACCACTAAATCGAGTACTTGGACCAAAATGGCCGACCTCCTGTGCGAAATTGCGCTTGGCTCCAAGAGACTTTTTTGTAGGGCCAGAGACCCTACATGAGTGTACCAATTTTCGTAATCCTCAGTCAAACCTTGTCTTGGGGCTGACAGTTTTAATGGTCCTAGGGGGCGCTATTTCAGAATATAGGCCACGCCCACAAATCTCAGATGCCCATTTCTATTGGGGGTCAGACTAGGATCACTCACCAGACATTTTGTGGCGATGTCACGATAATTGAAGAAATGAGAGGCAAACGTATTGCCATGGCGTGATGGCGAATTTCGCCATGCTCCCAAAGCCCCGCCTTTTTTCAAAACCTGCCAGTACTGTAGACCAAGTGACCTCAACTTGTCAGCTGCTATTTACCAGAGATTCCAGGTGATTGGGTAAAAGGAGTCCAATAGGGAGCTGTGAAAAAAAGAGTGGCGTGGCGAAAGGTCAAAGTTTGAGGCTTAGCCACGCCCACACCTTTATACTTATTTAAAATCCGACGGTTGAATTTTTTCCTCTATGTCTTAAGAGTATATAGCAGAAGCTCGAAGGCGATTGGTGAAAAGGGCGACGGAGCATCACTCTCCAAACAACGTGTGTGAAAACCACTAAATCGCGCACTTGGACCAAAATGGCCGACTTCCTGTGCGACTTTGCACTTGGCTCCAAGAGACTTTTTTGTAGGTCCAGAGACACCACATTAGTGTACCAAATTTCGTAATCCTCAGTCAAAGCATGGCTTGGGGCTGACAGTTTTAATGGTCCTAGGGGGCGCTAATACAGAAAATAGGCCACGCCCACAAACTTAAGCTGACCTTTTCTATTGGGGGTCAGACTAGGATCACTCACAACAATGGTCGAGGTGATATCACGATAAATGAAGAAATGAGAGGCAAACGTATTTCCATGGCGTGATGGCGAATTTCGCCATGCTCCCAAAGCCCCGCCTTTTTGCAAAACCTTCCAGTACTGGAGACCAAGTGACCTCAACTTGCCTGCTGCTATTTACCAGAGATTCCTGGTGATTGGGTAAAAGGAGTCCAATAAGGAGCTGTGAAAAAAAGAGTGGCGTGGCGAAAGGTCAAAGTTTGAGGCTTAGCCACGCCCACACCTTTATACTTATTTAAAATCCGACGGTTGAATTTTTTCCTCTATGTCTTAAGACTATATAGCAGAAGTTTGAAAGTGATTGGTGAAAAGGGCGACGGAGTATCACTCTCCAAACAACGTGTGTGAAAACCACTAAATCGCGCACTTGGACCAAAATGGCCGACTTCCTGTGCGACTTTGCACTTGGCTTCAAGAGACTTTTTTGTAGGTCCTGAGACACCACATTAGTGTACCAAATTTCGTAATCCTCAGTCAAAGCATGGCTTGGGGCTGACAGTTTTAATGGTCCTAGGGGGCGCTATTTCAGAAAATAGGCCACGCCCACCAGATGTTCACATCAGATCTTTTGGGGGGCCGGACTAGGATCACTCACAAGAAGTTTCGTGACGATATCTTTGGAAATGACGAAATGGGAGGCAAACGTAAGGCCAAGGCGGTACGCCTGAATTCGCCGCGCCGCCACAGCCCCGCCCTCTGCCGAAAACTCCCATAAAGTGACGCCAAGCAACCCCCACTTGTCTTGAGTTACCAGCTACAAATTTGTGGTGATTAAGTGAAATGGGGCAATTTGGGACCTTTCACAGTAAAACTTGATCTTTTTGGTCCTGAGGGGGCGGGGCTTGTGTGATGTCATGATCCGACCATTCAATTTACTTTGTGGGTGGATGACGAATGACCACAGAAAGTTTGGTAACTCTATTCCATTCAGTTATGAAGTTATAGCAATTTAAATATTTTTGGCGAGTAGTCAAACTTCGAGGCCTGGCTCCGCCCCTTCAACATATACGAAAACTCAGAATCCTTATCTCATTTTGTTCGCCCATCCCTTCTGAGCAATTTTACACCATTTTTGAGACGATCGTGCGAAAAATGATCGAGCAGTCCAATCAGAAACGGACCCTAAAAACGGCAAAAACGGCAAAAAATCGCCATTTCAACCCAAAATGGCCGACTTCCTGTTTGATATTGACCATGGTTGCAAGAGACTTTTCTGTGCGGACTGTTGAGTACTACAAGTGTACCAAATTTCATAACTGTACGATAAACTAAGCTTTAAGGAGAGGGGTTTTTTTCACTTTGTAGGGGGCGCTGTTCAGCCATTTTCTTTGCGATTTTTTTGGGACCTTTAAAATATCAAATTTTTCACCAGGCCTGACAAGTGTGCAAAATATTGTGAGTTTTGGGGTATGTTAAGGTCCCCAAAAAGCTGTTCAAAGGGGGCACGGAATAACAAAAAATAATAATAATCAGAGCAAAAACAAGAGGCCTTCGCAGCGCTTTCGCTGCTCGGGCCTAATTAAAGCTGCAAGCAGCGTCGTTCGGCCCTCGCAGCTCCGCGCCGCTCCGGTCTGCCGTCGCACCAGTGCACGTCTGACAGAACAGAAACGTCAACCACCCCGACACCAGAAACCGCGAATGGCCTCCTAGTCTGCACCTCACCCTGACTCAGCATCCCCTCTGAGCTCACCATTAAATTGAATATTAAGATTACGGCGTTACGCCAGAATTCGCCATGGCATCAAAGCCCCTCCCTTTCTGGAAAGCTATCAGATCTGAATGGTCATTACAGCATCATGAAGACAGTGCATGACCTTAGGGTCATGTTGACTAAATTAGAGGGGACAAATATGGGCATTTCAGCATAAAAAATAAATTCCTGTAGTCAGGGGGCGGGGCTTAGGTGATGTCAGCTGTCCACATTGTCATTGTTTACAGATATGGTCAATGATCACACAGACAAAGTTCGAAAAAGATCTGATCATGCACATGGGAGTTATTAAGTCAAGTAAAGTAATGGCGAAAGGTCAACGTTTGAGGCTTAGCCACGCCCACACCTTTCAACTTTTGAAAAATCCGACGGTTGAATTTTTTCCCCTATGTCTTAAGAGTGTATTGCAGAAGTTTGAAGGTGATTGGTGAAAAGGGCGACGGAGCATCACTCTCCAAACAATGTGTGCGAAAACCACTAAATCACGTACTTGCACCAAAATGGCCGACTTCCTGTGCGACTTTACGCTTGGCTCCAAGAGACTTTTTTGTAGGTCCTGAGACCCCACATTAGTGTACCAAATTTCGTAATCCTCAGTCAAAGCATGGCTTGGGGCTGAAAGTTTTAATGGCTCTAGGGGGCGCTATTTAAGAATATAGGCCACGCCCACAAACTTCAGCTGTCTATTTCTCTTGGAGCTCAGACTAGGATCACTCACCAGAAGTTTCGTAGCAATATCACGATAACTGAAGAAATGAGACAAACGTATTTCCATGGCGTGATGGCGATTTTCGCCATGGTCCCAAAGCCCCGCCTTTTTTCAAAACCTGCCAGTACTGGAGACCAAGTAACCTCAACTTGTCTACTGCTGTTTGCCACAGAATCCTGGTGATTGGGTAAAAGGAGTCCAGTAGGGAGCTGTGAAAAAAAGAGTAGCGTGGCGACAGGTCAAAGTTTGAGGCTTAGCCACGCCCACACCTTTCAACTTTTGAAAAATCCGACGGTTAAATTTTTTTCCCCTATGTCTTAAGGGTATATAGCAGAAGTTTGAAGGAGATTGGTGAAAAGGGCGACGGAGCATCACTCTCCAAACAACGTGTGCGAAAACCACTAAATCGCGTACTTGATCCAAAATGGCCGACTTCCTGTGCGACTTTGAACTTGACTCCAAGAGACTTTTTTGTAGGTCCTGAGACACCACATTAGTGTACCAAATTTCGTAATCCTCAGTCAAAGCATGGCTTGGGGCTAATAGTTTAAATGGTCCTAGGGGGCGCTATTTCAAAACATAGGCCACGCCCACAAAATTCAGCTGTCTATTTCTCTTGGAGCTCAGACTAGGATCACTCACCAGAAGTTTCGTAGCAATATCACGATAACTGAAGAAATGAGAGACAAACGTATTTCCATGGCGTGATGGCGATTTTCGCCATGGTCCCAAAGCCCCGCCTTTTTTCAAAACCTGCCAGTACTGGAGACCAAGTAACCTCAACTTGTCTACTGCTGTTTGCCACAGAATCCTGGTGATTGGGTAAAAGGAGTCCAGTAGGGAGCTGTGAAAAAAAGAGTAGCGTGGCGACAGGTCAAAGTTTGAGGCTTAGCCACGCCCACACCTTTCAACTTTTGAAAAATCCGACGGTTGAATTTTTTCCCCTATGTCTTAAGGGTATATAGCAGAAGTTTGAAGGAGATTGGTGAAAAGGGCGACGGAGCATCACTCTCCAAACAACGTGTGCGAAAACCACTAAATCGCGTACTTGATCCAAAATGGCCGACTTCCTGTGCGACTTTGAACTTGACTCCAAGAGACTTTTTTGTAGGTCCTGAGACACCACATTAGTGTACCAAATTTCGTAATCCTCAGTCAAAGCATGGCTTGGGGCTAATAGTTTTAATGGTCCTAGGGGGCGCTATTTCAGAAAATAGGCCACGCCCACCAGATGTTCACATCAGATCTTTTGGGGGGCCGGACTAGGATCACTCACAAGAAGTTTCGTGACGATATCTTTGGAAATGACGAAATGGGAGGCAAACGTAAGGCCAAGGCGGTACGCCTGAATTCGCCGCGCCACCACAGCCCCGCCCTCTGCCGAAAACTCCCATAAAGTGACGCCAAGCAACCCCCACTTGTCTTGAGTTACCAGCTACAAATTTGTGGTGATTAAGTGAAATGGGGCAATTTGGGACCTTTCACAGTAAAACTTGATCTTTTTGGTCCTGAGGGGGCGGGGCTTGTGTGATGTCATCATCCGACCTTTCAATTTACTTTGTGGGTGGATGACGAATGACCACAGAAAGTTTGGTAACTCTATTCCATTCAGTTATGAAGTTATAGCAATTTAAATATTTTTGGCGAGTAGTCAAACTTCGAGGCCTGGCTCCGCCCCTTCAACATATACGAAAACTCAGAATCCTTATCTCATTTTGTTCGCCCATCCCTTCTGAGCAATTTTACACAATTTTTGAGACGATCGTGCGAAAAATGATCGAGCAATCCAATCAGAAACGGACCCTAAAAACGGCAAAAACGGCAAAAAATCGCCATTTCAACCCAAAATGGCCGACTTCCTGTTTGATATTGACCATGGTTGCAAGAGACTTTTCTGTGCGGACTGTTGAGTACTACAAGTGTACCAAATTTCATAACTGTACGATAAACTAAGCTTTATGGAGAGGGTTTTTTTTCACTTTGTAGGGGGCGCTGTTCAGCCATTTTCTTTGCGATTTTTTTGGGACCTTTAAAATATCAAATTTTTCACCAGGCCTGACAAGTGTGCAAAATATTGTGAGTTTTGGGGTATGTTAAGGTCCCCAAAAAGCTGTTCAAAGGGGGCACGGAATAACAAAAAATAATAATAATCAGAGCAAAAACAAGAGGCCTTCGCAGCGCTTTCGCTGCTCGGGCCTAATAATAATCAGAGCAAAAACAAGAGGCCTTCGCAGCGCTTTCGCTGCTCGGGCCTAATTAAAGCTGCAAGCAGCGTCGTTCGGCCCTCGCAGCTCCGCGCCGCTCCGGTCTGCCGTCGCACCAGTGCACGTCTGACAGAACAGAAACGTCAACCACCCCGACACCAGAAACCGCGAATGGCCTCCTAGTCTGCACCTCACCCTGACTCAGCATCCCCTCTGAGCTCACCATTAAATTGAATATTAAGATTACGGCGTTACGCCAGAATTCGCCATGGCATCAAAGCCCCTCCCTTTCTGGAAAGCTATCAGATCTGAATGGTCATTACAGCATCATGAAGACAGTGCATGACCTTAGGGTCATGTTGACTAAATTAGAGGGGACAAATATGGGCATTTCAGCATAAAAAATAAATTCCTGTAGTCAGGGGGCGGGGCTTAGGTGATGTCAGCTGTCCACATTGTCATTGTTTACAGATATGGTCAATGATCACACAGACAAAGTTCGAAAAAGATCTGATCATGCACATGGGAGTTATTAAGTCAAGTAAAGTAATGGCGAAAGGTCAACGTTTGAGGCTTAGCCACGCCCACACCTTTCAACTTTTGAAAAATCCGACGGTTGAATTTTTTCCCCTATGTCTTAAGAGTGTATTGCAGAAGTTTGAAGGTGATTGGTGAAAAGGGCGACGGAGCATCACTCTCCAAACAATGTGTGCGAAAACCACTAAATCACGTACTTGCACCAAAATGGCCGACTTCCTGTGCGACTTTACGCTTGGCTCCAAGAGACTTTTTTGTAGGTCCTGAGACCCCACATTAGTGTACCAAATTTCGTAATCCTCAGTCAAAGCATGGCTTGGGGCTGAAAGTTTTAATGGCTCTAGGGAGCGCTATTTAAGAATATAGGCCACGCCCACAAACTTCAGCTGTCTATTTCTCTTGGAGCTCAGACTAGGATCACTCACCAGAAGTTTCGTAGCAATATCACGATAACTGAAGAAATGAGACAAACGTATTTCCATGGCGTGATGGCGATTTTCGCCATGGTCCCAAAGCCCCGCCTTTTTTCAAAACCTGCCAGTACTGGAGACCAAGTAACCTCAACTTGTCTACTGCTGTTTGCCACAGAATCCTGGTGATTGGGTAAAAGGAGTCCAGTAGGGAGCTGTGAAAAAAAGAGTAGCGTGGCGACAGGTCAAAGTTTGAGGCTTAGCCACGCCCACACCTTTCAACTTTTGAAAAATCCGACGGTTAAATTTTTTCCCCTATGTCTTAAGGGTATATAGCAGAAGTTTGAAGGAGATTGGTGAAAAGGGCGACGGAGCATCACTCTCCAAACAACGTGTGCGAAAACCACTAAATCGCGTACTTGATCCAAAATGGCCGACTTCCTGTGCGACTTTGAACTTGACTCCAAGAGACTTTTTTGTAGGTCCTGAGACACCACATTAGTGTACCAAATTTCGTAATCCTCAGTCAAAGCATGGCTTGGGGCTAATAGTTTAAATGGTCCTAGGGGGCGCTATTTCAAAACATAGGCCACGCCCACAAAATTCAGCTGTCTATTTCTCTTGGAGCTCAGACTAGGATCACTCACCAGAAGTTTCGTAGCAATATCACGATAACTGAAGAAATGAGAGACAAACGTATTTCCATGGCGTGATGGCGATTTTCGCCATGGTCCCAAAGCCCCGCCTTTTTTCAAAACCTGCCAGTACTGGAGACCAAGTAACCTCAACTTGTCTACTGCTGTTTGCCACAGAATCCTGGTGATTGGGTAAAAGGAGTCCAGTAGGGAGCTGTGAAAAAAAGAGTAGCGTGGCGACAGGTCAAAGTTTGAGGCTTAGCCACGCCCACACCTTTCAACTTTTGAAAAATCCGACGGTTGAATTTTTTCCCCTATGTCTTAAGGGTATATAGCAGAAGTTTGAAGGAGATTGGTGAAAAGGGCGACGGAGCATCACTCTCCAAACAACGTGTGCGAAAACCACTAAATCGCGTACTTGATCCAAAATGGCCGACTTCCTGTGCGACTTTGAACTTGACTCCAAGAGACTTTTTTGTAGGTCCTGAGACACCACATTAGTGTACCAAATTTCGTAATCCTCAGTCAAAGCATGGCTTGGGGCTAATAGTTTTAATGGTCCTAGGGGGCGCTATTTCAGAAAATAGGCCACGCCCACCAGATGTTCACATCAGATCTTTTGGGGGGCCGGACTAGGATCACTCACAAGAAGTTTCGTGACGATATCTTTGGAAATGACGAAATGGGAGGCAAACGTAAGGCCAAGGCGGTACGCCTGAATTCGCCGCGCCACCACAGCCCCGCCCTCTGCCGAAAACTCCCATAAAGTGACGCCAAGCAACCCCCACTTGTCTTGAGTTACCAGCTACAAATTTGTGGTGATTAAGTGAAATGGGGCAATTTGGGACCTTTCACAGTAAAACTTGATCTTTTTGGTCCTGAGGGGGCGGGGCTTGTGTGATGTCATCATCCGACCTTTCAATTTACTTTGTGGGTGGATGACGAATGACCACAGAAAGTTTGGTAACTCTATTCCATTCAGTTATGAAGTTATAGCAATTTAAATATTTTTGGCGAGTAGTCAAACTTCGAGGCCTGGCTCCGCCCCTTCAACATATACGAAAACTCAGAATCCTTATCTCATTTTGTTCGCCCATCTCTTCTGAGCAATTTTACACAATTTTTGAGACGATCGTGCGAAAAATGATCGAGCAATCCAATCAGAAACGGACCCTAAAAACGGCAAAAACGGCAAAAAATCGCCATTTCAACCCAAAATGGCCGACTTCCTGTTTGATATTGACCATGGTTGCAAGAGACTTTTCTGTGCGGACTGTTGAGTACTACAAGTGTACCAAATTTCATAACTGTACGATAAACTAAGCTTTATGGAGAGGGGTTTTTTTCACTTTGTAGGGGGCGCTGTTCAGCCATTTTCTTTGCGATTTTTTTGGGACCTTTAAAATATCAAATTTTTCACCAGGCCTGACAAGTGTGCAAAATATTGTGAGTTTTGGGGTATGTTAAGGTCCCCAAAAAGCTGTTCAAAGGGGGCACGGAATAACAAAAAATAATAATAATCAGAGCAAAAACAAGAGGCCTTCGCAGCGCTTTCGCTGCTCGGGCCTAATAATAATTAAAGCTGCAAGCAGCGTCGTTCGGCCCTCGCAGCTCCGCGCCGCTCCGGTCTGCCGTCGCACCAGTGCACGTCTGACAGAACAGAAACGTCAACCACCCCGACACCAGAAACCGCGAATGGCCTCCTAGTCTGCACCTCACCCTGACTCAGCATCCCCTCTGAGCTCACCATTAAATTGAATATTAAGATTACGGCGTTACGCCAGAATTCGCCATGGCATCAAAGCCCCTCCCTTTCTGGAAAGCTATCAGATCTGAATGGTCATTACAGCATCATGAAGACAGTGCATGACCTTAGGGTCATGTTGACTAAATTAGAGGGGACAAATATGGGCATTTCAGCATAAAAAATAAATTCCTGTAGTCAGGGGGCGGGGCTTAGGTGATGTCAGCTGTCCACATTGTCATTGTTTACAGATATGGTCAATGATCACACAGACAAAGTTCGAAAAAGATCTGATCATGCACATGGGAGTTATTAAGTCAAGTAAAGTAATGGCGAAAGGTCAACGTTTGAGGCTTAGCCACGCCCACACCTTTCAACTTTTGAAAAATCCGACGGTTGAATTTTTTCCCCTATGTCTTAAGAGTGTATTGCAGAAGTTTGAAGGTGATTGGTGAAAAGGGCGACGGAGCATCACTCTCCAAACAATGTGTGCGAAAACCACTAAATCACGTACTTGCACCAAAATGGCCGACTTCCTGTGCGACTTTACGCTTGGCTCCAAGAGACTTTTTTGTAGGTCCTGAGACCCCACATTAGTGTACCAAATTTCGTAATCCTCAGTCAAAGCATGGCTTGGGGCTGAAAGTTTTAATGGCTCTAGGGGGCGCTATTTAAGAATATAGGCCACGCCCACAAACTTCAGCTGTCTATTTCTCTTGGAGCTCAGACTAGGATCACTCACCAGAAGTTTCGTAGCAATATCACGATAACTGAAGAAATGAGACAAACGTATTTCCATGGCGTGATGGCGATTTTCGCCATGGTCCCAAAGCCCCGCCTTTTTTCAAAACCTGCCAGTACTGGAGACCAAGTAACCTCAACTTGTCTACTGCTGTTTGCCACAGAATCCTGGTGATTGGGTAAAAGGAGTCCAGTAGGGAGCTGTGAAAAAAAGAGTAGCGTGGCGACAGGTCAAAGTTTGAGGCTTAGCCACGCCCACACCTTTCAACTTTTGAAAAATCCGACGGTTAAATTTTTTCCCCTATGTCTTAAGGGTATATAGCAGAAGTTTGAAGGAGATTGGTGAAAAGGGCGACGGAGCATCACTCTCCAAACAACGTGTGCGAAAACCACTAAATCGCGTACTTGATCCAAAATGGCCGACTTCCTGTGCGACTTTGAACTTGACTCCAAGAGACTTTTTTGTAGGTCCTGAGACACCACATTAGTGTACCAAATTTCGTAATCCTCAGTCAAAGCATGGCTTGGGGCTAATAGTTTAAATGGTCCTAGGGGGCGCTATTTCAAAACATAGGCCACGCCCACAAAATTCAGCTGTCTATTTCTCTTGGAGCTCAGACTAGGATCACTCACCAGAAGTTTCGTAGCAATATCACGATAACTGAAGAAATGAGAGACAAACGTATTTCCATGGCGTGATGGCGATTTTCGCCATGGTCCCAAAGCCCCGCCTTTTTTCAAAACCTGCCAGTACTGGAGACCAAGTAACCTCAACTTGTCTACTGCTGTTTGCCACAGAATCCTGGTGATTGGGTAAAAGGAGTCCAGTAGGGAGCTGTGAAAAAAAGAGTAGCGTGGCGACAGGTCAAAGTTTGAGGCTTAGCCACGCCCACACCTTTCAACTTTTGAAAAATCCGACGGTTGAATTTTTTCCCCTATGTCTTAAGGGTATATAGCAGAAGTTTGAAGGAGATTGGTGAAAAGGGCGACGGAGCATCACTCTCCAAACAACGTGTGCGAAAACCACTAAATCGCGTACTTGATCCAAAATGGCCGACTTCCTGTGCGACTTTGAACTTGACTCCAAGAGACTTTTTTGTAGGTCCTGAGACACCACATTAGTGTACCAAATTTCGTAATCCTCAGTCAAAGCATGGCTTGGGGCTAATAGTTTTAATGGTCCTAGGGGGCGCTATTTCAGAAAATAGGCCACGCCCACCAGATGTTCACATCAGATCTTTTGGGGGGCCGGACTAGGATCACTCACAAGAAGTTTCGTGACGATATCTTTGGAAATGACGAAATGGGAGGCAAACGTAAGGCCAAGGCGGTACGCCTGAATTCGCCGCGCCACCACAGCCCCGCCCTCTGCCGAAAACTCCCATAAAGTGACGCCAAGCAACCCCCACTTGTCTTGAGTTACCAGCTACAAATTTGTGGTGATTAAGTGAAATGGGGCAATTTGGGACCTTTCACAGTAAAACTTGATCTTTTTGGTCCTGAGGGGGCGGGGCTTGTGTGATGTCATCATCCGACCTTTCAATTTACTTTGTGGGTGGATGACGAATGACCACAGAAAGTTTGGTAACTCTATTCCATTCAGTTATGAAGTTATAGCAATTTAAATATTTTTGGCGAGTAGTCAAACTTCGAGGCCTGGCTCCGCCCCTTCAACATATACGAAAACTCAGAATCCTTATCTCATTTTGTTCACCCATCCCTTCTGAGCAATTTTACACAATTTTTGAGACGATCGTGCGAAAAATGATCGAGCAATCCAATCAGAAACGGACCCTAAAAACGGCAAAAACGGCAAAAAATCGCCATTTCAACCCAAAATGGCCGACTTCCTGTTTGATATTGACCATGGTTGCAAGAGACTTTTCTGTGCGGACTGTTGAGTACTACAAGTGTACCAAATTTCATAACTGTACGATAAACTAAGCTTTATGGAGAGGGTTTTTTTTCACTTTGTAGGGGGCGCTGTTCAGCCATTTTCTTTGCGATTTTTTTGGGACCTTTAAAATATCAAATTTTTCACCAGGCCTGACAAGTGTGCAAAATATTGTGAGTTTTGGGGTATGTTAAGGTCCCCAAAAAGCTGTTCAAAGGGGGCACGGAATAACAAAAAATAATTAAAGCTGCAAGCAGCGTCGTTCGGCCCTCGCAGCTCCGCGCCGCTCCGGTCTGGACGGCAGCCCGGGGCACCAGTGCACGTCTGACAGAACAGAAACGTCAACCACCCCGACACCAGAAACCGCGAATGGCCTCCTAGTCTGCACCTCACCCTGACTCAGCATCCCCTCTGAGCTCACCATTAAATTGAATATTAAGATTACGGCGTTACGCCAGAATTCGCCATGGCATCAAAGCCCCTCCCTTTCTGGAAAGCTATCAGATCTGAATGGTCATTACAGCATCATGAAGACAGTGCATGACCTTAGGGTCATGTTGACTAAATTAGAGGGGACAAATATGGGCATTTCAGCATAAAAAATAAATTCCTGTAGTCAGGGGGCGGGGCTTAGGTGATGTCAGCTGTCCACATTGTCATTGTTTACAGATATGGTCAATGATCACACAGACAAAGTTCGAAAAAGATCTGATCATGCACATGGGAGTTATTAAGTCAAGTAAAGTAATGGCGAAAGGTCAACGTTTGAGGCTTAGCCACGCCCACACCTTTCAACTTTTGAAAAATCCGACGGTTGAATTTTTTCCCCTATGTCTTAAGAGTGTATTGCAGAAGTTTGAAGGTGATTGGTGAAAAGGGCGACGGAGCATCACTCTCCAAACAATGTGTGCGAAAACCACTAAATCACGTACTTGCACCAAAATGGCCGACTTCCTGTGCGACTTTACGCTTGGCTCCAAGAGACTTTTTTGTAGGTCCTGAGACCCCACATTAGTGTACCAAATTTCGTAATCCTCAGTCAAAGCATGGCTTGGGGCTGAAAGTTTTAATGGCTCTAGGGGGCGCTATTTAAGAATATAGGCCACGCCCACAAACTTCAGCTGTCTATTTCTCTTGGAGCTCAGACTAGGATCACTCACCAGAAGTTTCGTAGCAATATCACGATAACTGAAGAAATGAGACAAACGTATTTCCATGGCGTGATGGCGATTTTCGCCATGGTCCCAAAGCCCCGCCTTTTTTCAAAACCTGCCAGTACTGGAGACCAAGTAACCTCAACTTGTCTACTGCTGTTTGCCACAGAATCCTGGTGATTGGGTAAAAGGAGTCCAGTAGGGAGCTGTGAAAAAAAGAGTAGCGTGGCGACAGGTCAAAGTTTGAGGCTTAGCCACGCCCACACCTTTCAACTTTTGAAAAATCCGACGGTTAAATTTTTTCCCCTATGTCTTAAGGGTATATAGCAGAAGTTTGAAGGAGATTGGTGAAAAGGGCGACGGAGCATCACTCTCCAAACAACGTGTGCGAAAACCACTAAATCGCGTACTTGATCCAAAATGGCCGACTTCCTGTGCGACTTTGAACTTGACTCCAAGAGACTTTTTTGTAGGTCCTGAGACACCACATTAGTGTACCAAATTTCGTAATCCTCAGTCAAAGCATGGCTTGGGGCTAATAGTTTAAATGGTCCTAGGGGGCGCTATTTCAAAACATAGGCCACGCCCACAAAATTCAGCTGTCTATTTCTCTTGGAGCTCAGACTAGGATCACTCACCAGAAGTTTCGTAGCAATATCACGATAACTGAAGAAATGAGAGACAAACGTATTTCCATGGCGTGATGGCGATTTTCGCCATGGTCCCAAAGCCCCGCCTTTTTTCAAAACCTGCCAGTACTGGAGACCAAGTAACCTCAACTTGTCTACTGCTGTTTGCCACAGAATCCTGGTGATTGGGTAAAAGGAGTCCAGTAGGGAGCTGTGAAAAAAAGAGTAGCGTGGCGACAGGTCAAAGTTTGAGGCTTAGCCACGCCCACACCTTTCAACTTTTGAAAAATCCGACGGTTGAATTTTTTCCCCTATGTCTTAAGGGTATATAGCAGAAGTTTGAAGGAGATTGGTGAAAAGGGCGACGGAGCATCACTCTCCAAACAACGTGTGCGAAAACCACTAAATCGCGTACTTGATCCAAAATGGCCGACTTCCTGTGCGACTTTGAACTTGACTCCAAGAGACTTTTTTGTAGGTCCTGAGACACCACATTAGTGTACCAAATTTCGTAATCCTCAGTCAAAGCATGGCTTGGGGCTAATAGTTTTAATGGTCCTAGGGGGCGCTATTTCAGAAAATAGGCCACGCCCACCAGATGTTCACATCAGATCTTTTGGGGGGCCGGACTAGGATCACTCACAAGAAGTTTCGTGACGATATCTTTGGAAATGACGAAATGGGAGGCAAACGTAAGGCCAAGGCGGTACGCCTGAATTCGCCGCGCCACCACAGCCCCGCCCTCTGCCGAAAACTCCCATAAAGTGACGCCAAGCAACCCCCACTTGTCTTGAGTTACCAGCTACAAATTTGTGGTGATTAAGTGAAATGGGGCAATTTGGGACCTTTCACAGTAAAACTTGATCTTTTTGGTCCTGAGGGGGCGGGGCTTGTGTGATGTCATCATCCGACCTTTCAATTTACTTTGTGGGTGGATGACGAATGACCACAGAAAGTTTGGTAACTCTATTCCATTCAGTTATGAAGTTATAGCAATTTAAATATTTTTGGCGAGTAGTCAAACTTCGAGGCCTGGCTCCGCCCCTTCAACATATACGAAAACTCAGAATCCTTATCTCATTTTGTTCGCCCATCCCTTCTGAGCAATTTTACACAATTTTTGAGACGATCGTGCGAAAAATGATCGAGCAATCCAATCAGAAACGGACCCTAAAAACGGCAAAAACGGCAAAAAATCGCCATTTCAACCCAAAATGGCCGACTTCCTGTTTGATATTGACCATGGTTGCAAGAGACTTTTCTGTGCGGACTGTTGAGTACTACAAGTGTACCAAATTTCATAACTGTACGATAAACTAAGCTTTATGGAGAGGGGTTTTTTTCACTTTGTAGGGGGCGCTGTTCAGCCATTTTCTTTGCGATTTTTTTGGGACCTTTAAAATATCAAATTTTTCACCAGGCCTGACAAGTGTGCAAAATATTGTGAGTTTTGGGGTATGTTAAGGTCCCCAAAAAGCTGTTCAAAGGGGGCACGGAATAACAAAAAATAATTAAAGCTGCAAGCAGCGTCGTTCGGCCCTCGCAGCTCTGCGCCGCTCCGGCCTGGCCAGCAGCCCGGGGCACCAGGGCACGTCTGGCAGAACAGAATCGTCAACCACCCCGACGCCAGAATCTGCAAATGGCTTCCTAGTCCGCACCTCACCCTGACTCAGCATCCCCTCTGAGCTCACCATTAAATTGAATTGTAAGGTTACGGCGTTACGCCAGAATTCGCCATGGCATAAAAGCCCCTCCCTTTCTGGAAAGCAATCA
The DNA here is from genome assembly GCF_043380555.1 of Nothobranchius furzeri. Lineage (NCBI taxonomy): Eukaryota > Metazoa > Chordata > Actinopteri > Cyprinodontiformes > Nothobranchiidae > Nothobranchius > Nothobranchius furzeri. The sequence continues at coordinate 68,486,265 of NC_091745.1, forward strand.
GATCTGAATGGTCATTACAACATCATGAAGACAGTGTATGACCTTAGTGTCATGTTCACTAAATTAGAGGGGACAAATATGGGTATTTCAGAATAAAAAATAGACTTCCTGTAGTCAGGGGGCGGGGCTTAGGTGATGTCAGCTGTCCACATTGTCATTTTTTACAGATATGGTCAATGATCACACAGACAAAGTTTGAAAAAGATCTGATCATGCACATGGGAGTTATTAAGTCAAGTAAAGTAATGGCGAAAGGTCAAAGTTTGAGGCTTAGCCACGCCCACACCTTTCAACTTTTGAAAAATCCGACGGTTGAATTTTTTCCCCTACGTCGTATGAGTATACAGCAGAAGTTTGAAAGTGATTGGTGAAAAGGGCGACAGAGCATCACTCTCCAAACAACGTGTGCGAAAACCACTAAATCGCGTACTTGGACCAAAATGGCCGACTTCCTGTGCGACTTTGTCCTGGCTCCAAGAGACTTTTTTGTAGGTCCTGAGACACCACATTAGTGTACCAAATTTCGTAATCCTCAGTCAAAGCATGGCTTGGGGCTATTAGTTTAAATGGTCCTAGGGGGCGCTATTTAAGAGAATAGGCCACGCCCACAAACTTCAGCTGTCTATTTCTCTTGGGGGTCAGACTAGGATCACTCACCAGAAGTTTCGTAGCGATATCACGATAACTGAAGAAATGAGAGGCAAACGTATTTCCATGGCGTGATGGCGATTTTCGCCATGCTCCCAAAGCCCCGCCTTTTTTCAAAACCTGCCAGTACTGGAGACTAAGTAACCTCAAGTTGTCTACTGCTGTTTCCCACAGAATCCTGGTGATTGGGTAAAAGGAGTCCAGTAGGGAGCTGTGAAAAAAAGAGTGGCGTGGCGACAGGTCAAAGTTTGAGGCTTAGCCACGCCCACACCTTTCAACTTTTGAAAAATCCGACGGTTGAATTTTTTCCCCTATGTCTTAAGAGTATATAGCAGAAGTTTGAAGGAGATTGGTGAAAAGGGCGACGGAGCATCACTCTCCAAACAACGTGTGCGAAAACCACTAAATCGCGTACTTGGACCAAAATGGCCGACTTCCTGTGCGACTTTGCACTTGGCTCCAAGAGACTTTTTTGTAGGTCCTGAGACACCACATTAGTGTACCAAATTTCGCAATCCTCAGTCAAAGCTTGGCTTGGGGCTATTAGTTTAAATGGACCTAGGGGGCGCTATTTAAGAGAATAGGCCACGCCCACAAACTTCAGCTGTCTACTTCTCTTGGGGGTCAGACTAGGATCACTCACCAGAAGTGTCGGAGCGATATCACGATAACTGAAGAAATGAGAGGCAAACGTATTTCCATGGCGTGATGGCGATTTTCGCCATGCTCCCAAAGCCCCGCCTTTTTTCAAAACCTGCCAGTACTGGAGACCAAGTAACCTCAAGTTGTCTACTGCTGTTTCCCACAGAATCCTGGTGATTGGGTAAAAGGAGTCCAGTAGGGAGCTGTGAAAAAAAGAGTGGCGTGGCGGCAGGTCAAAGTTTGAGGCTTAGCCACGCCCACACCTTTCAACTTTTGAAAAATCCGACGGTTGAATTTTTTTCCCTATGTCTTACGAGTACATAGCAGAAGTTTGAAGGAGAATGGTGAAAAGGGCGACGGAGCATCACTCTCCAAACAACGTGTGCGAAAACCACTAAATCGCGTACTTGGACCAAAATGGCCGACTTCCTGTGCGACTTTGCACTTGGCTCCAAGAGACTTTTTTGTAGGTCCTGAGACAGCACATTAGTGTACCATATTTCGTAATCCTCAGTCAAAGCATGGCTTGGGGCTGACAGTTTTAATGGTCCTAGGGGGCGCTATTTCAGAAAATAGGCCACGCCCACCGGATGTTCACATCAGATCTTTTGATGGGCCGGACTAGGATCACTCACAAGAAGTTTCGTGACGATATCTTTGGAAATGACGAAATGGGAGGCAAACGTAAGGCCAAGGCGGTACGCCTGAATTCGCCGCGCCGCCACAGCCCCGCCCTCTGCCGAAAACTCCCATAAAGTGACGCCAAGCAACCCCCACTTGTCTTGAGTTACCAGCTACAAATTTGTGGTGATTAAGTGAAATGGGGCAATTTGGGACCTTTCACAGTAAAACTTGATCTTTTTGGTCCTGAGGGGGCGGGGCTTGTGTGATGTCATCATCCGACCATTCAATTTACTTTGTGGGTGGATGACGAATGACCACAGAAAGTTTGGTAACTCTATTCCATTCAGTTATGAAGTTATAGCAATTTAAATATTTTTGGCGAGTAGTCAAACTTCGAGGCCTGGCTCCGCCCCTTCAACATATACGAAAACTCAGAATCCTTATCTCATTTTGTTCGCCCATCCCTTCTGAGCAATTTTACACAATTGTTGAGACGATCGTGCGAAAAATGATCGAGCAATCCAATCAGAAACGGACCCTAAAAACGGCAAAAACGGCAAAAAATCGCCATTTCAACCCAAAATGGCCGACTTCCTGTTTGATATTGACCATGGTTGCAAGAGACTTTTCTGTGCGGACTGTTGAGTACTACAAGTGTACCAAATTTCATAACTGTACGATAAACTAAGCTTTATGGAGAGGGGTTTTTTTCACTTTGTAGGGGGCGCTGTTCAGCCATTTTCTTTGCGATTTTTTCGGGACCTTTAAAATATCAAATTTTTCACCAGGCCTGACAAGTGTGCAAAATATTGTGAGTTTTGGGGTATGTTAAGGTCCCCAAAAAGCTGTTCAAAGGGGGCACGGAATAACAAAAAATAATAATAATCAGAGCAAAAACAAGAGGCCTTCGCAGCGCTTTCGCTGCTCGGGCCTAATAATAATCAGAGCAAAAACAAGAGGCCTTCGCAGCGCTTTCGCTGCTCGGGCCTAATTAAAGCTGCAAGCAGCGTCGTTCGGCCCTCGCAGCTCTGCGCCGCTCCGGCCTGGCCAGCAGCCCGGGGCACCAGGGCACGTCTGGCAGAACAGAATCGTCAACCACCCCGACGCCAGAATCCGCAAATGGCCTCCTAGTCCGCACCTCACCCTGACTCAGCATCCCCTCTGAGCTCACCATTAAATTGAATTGTAAGGTTACGGCGTTACGCCAGAATTCGCCATGGCATTAAAGCCCTTCCCTTTCTGGAAAGCTATCAGATCTGAATGGTCATTACAACATCATGAAGACAGTGTATGACCTTAGTGTCATGTTCACTAAATTAGAGGGGACAAATATGGGTATTTCAGCATAAAAAATAGACTTCCTGTAGTCAGGGGGCGGGGCTTAGGTGATGTCGGCTGTCCACATTGTCATTTTTTACAGATATGGTCAATGATCACACAGACAAAGTTTGAAAAAGATCTGATCATGCACATGGGAGTTATTAAGTCAAGTAAAGTAATGGCGAAAGGTCAAAGTTTGAGGCTTAGCCACGCCCACACCTTTCAACTTTTGAAAAATCCGACGGTTGAATTTTTTCCCCTACGTCGTAAGAGTATACAGCAGAAGTTTGAAAGTGATTGGTGAAAAGGGCGACGGAGCATCACTCTCCAAACAACGTGTGCGAAAACCACTAAATCGCGTACTTGGACCAAAATGGCCGACTTCCTGTGCGACTTTGTCCTTGGCTCCAAGAGACTTTTTTGTAGGTCCTGAGACACCACATTAGTGTACCAAATTTCGTAATCCTCAGTCAAAGCATGGCTTGGGGCTATTAGTTTAAATGGTCCTAGGGGGCGCTATTTAAGAGAATAGGCCACGCCCACAAACTTCAGCTGTCTATTTCTCTTGGGGGTCAGACTAGGATCACTCACCAGAAGTTTCGTAGCGATATCACGATAACTGAAGAAATGAGAGGCAAACGTATTTCCATGGCGTGATGGCGATTTTCGCCATGCTCCCAAAGCCCCGCCTTTTTTCAAAACCTGCCAGTACTGGAGACTAAGTAACCTCAAGTTGTCTACTGCTGTTTCCCACAGAATCCTGGTGATTGGGTAAAAGGAGTCCAGTAGGGAGCTGTGAAAAAAAGAGTGGCGTGGCGACAGGTCAAAGTTTGAGGCTTAGCCACGCCCACACCTTTCAACTTTTGAAAAATCCGACGGTTGAATTTTTTCCCCTATGTCTTAAGAGTATATAGCAGAAGTTTGAAAGTGATTGGTGAAAAGGGCGACGGAGCATCACTCTCCAAACAACGTGTGCGAAAACCACTAAATCGCGTACTTGGACCAAAATGGCCGACTTCCTGTGCGACTTTGTCCTTGGCTCCAAGAGACTTTTTTGTAGGTCCTGAGACACCACATTAGTGTACCAAATTTCGTAATCCTCAGTCAAAGCATGGCTTGGGGCTATTAGTTTAAATGGTCCTAGGGGGCGCTATTTAAGAGAATAGGCCACGCCCACAAACTTCAGCTGTCTATTTCTCTTGGGGGTCAGACTAGGATCACTCACCAGAAGTTTCGTAGCGATATCACGATAACTGAAGAAATGAGAGGCAAACGTATTTCCATGGCGTGATGGCGATTTTCGCCATGCTCCCAAAGCCCCGCCTTTTTTCAAAACCTGCCAGTACTGGAGACTAAGTAACCTCAAGTTGTCTACTGCTGTTTCCCACAGAATCCTGGTGATTGGGTAAAAGGAGTCCAGTAGGGAGCTGTGAAAAAAAGAGTGGCGTGGCGACAGGTCAAAGTTTGAGGCTTAGCCACGCCCACACCTTTCAACTTTTGAAAAATCCGACGGTTGAATTTTTTCCCCTATGTCTTAAGAGTATATAGCAGAAGTTTGAAGGAGATTGGTGAAAAGGGCGACGGAGCATCACTCTCCAAACAACGTGTGCGAAAACCACTAAATCGCGTACTTGGACCAAAATGGCCGACTTCCTGTGCGACTTTGCACTTGGCTCCAAGAGACTTTTTTGTAGGTCCTGAGACACCACATTAGTGTACCAAATTTCGCAATCCTCAGTCAAAGCTTGGCTTGGGGCTATTAGTTTAAATGGTCCTAGGGGGCGCTATTTAAGAGAATAGGCCACGCCCACAAACTTCAGCTGTCTATTTCTCTTGGGGGTCAGACTAGGATCACTCACCAGAAGTGTCGGAGCGATATCACGATAACTGAAGAAATGAGAGGCAAACGTATTTCCATGGCGTGATGGCGATTTTCGCCATGCTCCCAAAGCCCCGCCTTTTTTCAAAACCTGCCAGTACTGGAGACCAAGTAACCTCAAGTTGTCTACTGCTGTTTCCCACAGAATCCTGGTGATTGGGTAAAAGGAGTCCAGTAGGGAGCTGTGAAAAAAAGAGTGGCGTGGCGGCAGGTCAAAGTTTGAGGCTTAGCCACGCCCACACCTTTCAACTTTTGAAAAATCCGACGGTTGAATTTTTTTCCCTATGTCTTACGAGTACATAGCAGAAGTTTGAAGGAGAATGGTGAAAAGGGCGACGGAGCATCACTCTCCAAACAACGTGTGCGAAAACCACTAAATCGCGTACTTGGACCAAAATGGCCGACTTCCTGTGCGACTTTGCACTAGGCTCCAAGAGACTTTTTTGTAGGTCCTGAGACACCACATTAGTGTACCAAATTTCGTAATCCTCAGTCAAAGCATGGCTTGGGGCTGACAGTTTTAATGGTCCTAGGGGGCGCTATTTCAGAAAATAGGCCACGCCCACCGGATGTTGACATCAGATTGTTTGAGGGGCCAGACTAGGATTACTCACAAAAAGTTTCGTGACGATATCTTTAGAAATGACGAAATGGGAGGCAAACGTAAGGCCACGGCGGTACGTCTGACTTCGCCGCGCCGCCACAGCCCCGCCCTCTGCCGAAAACTCCCATAAAGTGACGCCAAGCAACCCCCACTTGTCTTGAGTTACCAGCTACAAATTTGTGGTGATTAAGTGAAATGGGGCAATTTGGGACCTTTCACAGTAAAACTTGACCTTTTTGGTCCTGAGCAGGCGGGGCTTGTGTGATTTCATCATCCAACCATTCATATTACTTTGTGGGTGGATGATGAATGACCACAGAAAGTTTGGTAACTTTATTCTATTCAGTTATGAAGTTATAGCAATTAAAAAAAAATTGGCGAGTAGTCAAACTTCAAGGCCTGGCCCCGCCCCTTCAACATATACGAAAACTCAGAATCCTCATCTCATTTTGTTTGCCCATCCCTTCTGAGCATTTTTACACAATTTTTGAGACGATCGTGCGAAAAATGATCGAGCAATCCAATCAGAAACGGACCCTAAAAACTGCAAAAACGGCTAAAAATCGCCATTTCAACCCAAAATGGCCGACTTCCTGTTTGATATTGACCATGCTTGCAAGAGACTTTTCTGTGCGGACTGTTGAGTACTACAAGTGTACCAAATTTCATAACTGTACGATAAACTAAGCTTTATGGAGAGGTTTTTTTTTCACATTGTAGGGGGCGCTGTTCAGCCATTTTCTTTGCGATTTTTTTGGGACCTTTAAAATATCAAATTTTTCACCAGGCCTGACAAGTTTGCAAAATATTGTGAGTTTTGGGGTATGTTAAGGTCCCCAAAAAGCCATTCAAAGGGGGCACGGAATAACAAAAAAAGAAAGAATTAAAGCTGCAAGCAGCGTCGTTCGGCCCTCGCAGCTCCGCGCCGCTCCGGCCTGGCCGGCAGCCCGGGGCACCAGGGCACGTCTGGCAGAACAGAAACGTCAACCACCCCGACACCAGAAACCGCAAATGGCCTCCTCGTCCGCACCTCACCCTGACTCAGCATCCCCTCTGAGCTCACCATTAAATTGAATTGTAAGGTTACGGCGTTACGCCAGAATTCGCCATGGCATCAAAGCCCCTCCCTATCTGGAAAGCTATCAGATCTGAATGGTCATTACAGCATCATGAAGACCGTGCATGACCTTAGTGTCATGTTGACTAAATTAGAGGGGACAAATATGGGCATTTCAGCATAAAACAATAGACTTCCTGTATTCAGGGGGCGGGGCTTAGGTGATGTCAGCTGTCCACATTGTCATTGTTTAAAGATATGGTCAATGATCACACAGACAAAGTTCGAAAAAGATCTGATCATGCACATGGGAGTTATTAAGTCAAGTAAAGTAATGGCGAAAGGTCAAAGTTTGAGACTTAGCCACGCCCACACCTTTCAACTTTTGAAAAATCCGACGGTTGAATTTTTTCTCCTATGTCTTAAGAGTAAATAGCAGAAGTTTGAAGGCGATTGGTGAAAAGGGCAACGGAGCATCACTCTCCAAACAACGTGTGCCAAAACAACTAAATCGCGTACTTGGACCAAAATGGCCGACTTCCTGTGCGACTTTGCACTTGGCTCCAAGAGACTTTTTTGTAGGTCCGGAGACACCTCATTAGTGTACCAAATTTCGTAATCCTCAGTCAAAGAATGGCTAGGGGCTGACAGTTTTAATGGTCCTAGGGGGCGCTATTTCAGAAAAATGGCCACGCCCACAAATTTTAGCTGTCCATTTCTATTGGGGGTCAGACTAGGATCACTCACAACAAATTTCGAGGTGATATCTCGATAACTTAAGAAATGAGAGGCAAACGTATTTCCATGGCGTGATGGCGATTTTCGCCATGCTCCCAAAGCCCCGCCTTTTTTCAAAACCTGCCAGTACTGGAGACAAAGTAACCTCAACTTGTCTACTGCTGTTTGCCACAGAATCCTGGTGTTTGGGTAAAAGGAGTCCAGTAGGGAGCTGTGAAAAAAAGAGTGGCGTGGCGACAGGTCAAAGTTTGAGGCTTAGCCACGCCCACATCTTTCAACTTTTGAAAAATCCGACGGTTGAATTTTTTCCCCTATGTCTTAAGAGTATATAGCAGAAGTTTGAAGGAGATTGGTGAAAAGGGCGACGGAGCATCACTCTCCAAACAACGTGTGCGAAAACCACTAAATCGCGCACTTGGACCAAAATGGCCGACTTCCTGTGCGACTTTGCGCTTGGCTCCAAGAGACTTTTTTGTAGGTCCTGAGACACCACATTAGTGTACCAAATTTCGTAATCCTCAGTCAAAGCATAGCTTGGGGCTATTAGTTTAAATGGTCCTAGGGGGCGCTATTTAAGAAAATAGGCCACGCCCACTAAATTCAGATATCTATGTCGCTTGGGGGTCAGACTAGGATCACGCACCAGAAGTTTCGTAGCAATATCACGATAACTGAAGAAATGAGAGGCAAACATACTTCCATGGCGTGATGGCGATTTTCGCCATGCTCCTGAAGCCCCGCCTTTTTTTGAAACCTGCCAGTACTGGATACCAAGTGACCTCAAGTTGTCTACTGCTGTTTGCCAGAGATTCCTGCTGATTGGGTAAAAGGAGTCCAGTAGGGAGCTGTGAAAAAATGAGTGGCGTGGCGACAGGTCAAAGTTTGAGGCTTAGCCACGCCCACACCGTTAAACTTTTGAAAAATCCGACGGTTGAATTTTTTCCTCTTTGTCTTAAGAGTATATAGCAGACGTTTCAAGGAGATTGGTGAAAAGGGCGACGGAGCATCACTCTCCAAACAAGGTGTGCGAAAACCAGTAAATCGCGTACTTGGACCAAAATGGCCGACTTCCTGTGCGACTTTGCACTTGGGTCCAAGAGACTTTTTTGTAGGTCCTGAGACACCACATTAGTGTACCAAATTTCGTAATCCTCAGTCAAAGCATGGCTTGGGGCTGACAGTTTTAATGGTCCTAGGGGGCGCTATTTCAGAAAATAGGCCACGCCCACCGGATGTTCACATCAGATCTTTTGGGGGGCCGGACTAGGATCACTCACAAGAAGTTTCGTGACGATATCTTTGGAAATGACGAAATGGGAGGCAAACGTAAGGCCAAGGCGGTACGCCTGAATTCGCCGCGCCGCCACAGCCCCGCCCTCTGCCGAAAACTCCCATAAAGTGACGCCAAGCAACCCCCACTTGTCTTGAGTTACCAGCTACAAATTTGTGGTGATTAAGTGAAATGGGGCAATTTGGGACCTTTCACAGTAAAACTTGATCTTTTTGGTCCTGAGGGGGCGGGGCTTGTGTGATGTCATCATCCGACCATTCAATTTACTTTGTGGGGGGATGACGAATGACCACAGAAAGTTTGGTAACTCTATTCCATTCAGTTATGAAGTTATAGCAATTTAAATATTTTTGGCGAGTAGTCAAACTTCGAGGCCTGGCTCCGCCCCTTCAACATATACGAAAACTCAGAATCCTTATCTCATTTTGTTCGCCCATCCCTTCTGAGCAATTTTACACAATTTTTGAGACGATCGTGCGAAAAATGTTCGAGCAATCCAATCAGAAACGGACCCTAAAAACGGCAAAAACGGCAAAAAATCGCCATTTCAACCCAAAATGGCCGACTTCCTGTTTGATATTGACCATGGTTGCAAGAGACTTTTCTGTGCGGACTGTTGAGTACTACAAGTGTACCAAATTTCATAACTGTACGATAAACTAAGCTTTATGGAGAGGGGTTTTTTTCACTTTGTAGGGGGCGCTGTTCAGCCATTTTCTTTGCGATTTTTTTGGGACCTTTAAAATATCAAATTTTTCACCAGGCCTGACAAGTGTGCAAAATATTGTGAGTTTTGGGGTATGTTAAGGTCCCCAAAAAGCTGTTCAAAGGGGGCACGGAATAACAAAAAATAATAATAATTAAAGCTGCAAGCAGCGTCGTTCGGCCCTCGCAGCTCCGCGCCGCTCCGGCCTGGCCGGCAGCCCGGGGCACCAGGGCACGTCCGCAGAACACAAACGTCGACCACCCCAACACCAGAAACTGCTAACGGCCACCTTGTCCGCAACTCACCCTGACTCAGCATCCCCTTTGAGCCCACCATTATATTTTATGTCTCACCACTAGGGAATCCTCTATCTTTACCACACTGGTGGTGTGATGACAGTGACCAACTTTAATGCTATTCTGACCATGTTTTTTAAAGTTATCGAAGGATAACGTTATCTAGGTGGCGCTGTGACCAACTACAGAAAAGTCCCATTGAGGTCAGCTTTGGTGACATTATATAACATTCACCAACCGTTTGTGCCTCATTGGCTAAAGGGCATGATTGTTCATTGCCATATTCAGTTTCGGGCAAATCGGAGGCCGTTTGTGGAAGTTACAGTCAAATGTAAGGTCATGGCGTCACGCCAGCATTCACCATGGCATCAAAGCCCCTCCCTTTCTGGAAAGCTATCAGATCTGAATGGTCTTTAAAACATCATGAAGACACTGTATGACCTGAGTGTCATTTTCATTAAATTAGAGGGGACAAATATGGGCATTTCACCATAAAACAATAGACTTCCTGTTGTCAGGGGGCGGGGCTTAGGTGATGTCAGCTGTCCACATTGTCGTTGTCTTGAGATGTGGTCAGTGATCACACAGACAAAGTTTGAATTAGATCTGATCATGCACATGGGAGTTATTAAGTCAAGTAATGTCATGGCGAAAGGTCAAAGTTTGAGGCTTAGCCACGCCCACACCTTTATACTTATTTAAAATCCGACGGTTGAATTTTTTCCCCTTTGACTTAAAAGTACATAGCATAAGTTTGAAGGTGATGGGTGTAAAGGGCAACGGGCCATCAATGTCCAAACAACGTGTGCGAAAACCACTAAATCGAGTACTTGGACCAAAATGGCCGACCTCCTGTGCGAAATTGCGCTTGGCTCCAAGAGACTTTTTTGTAGGGCCAGAGACCCTACATGAGTGTACCAATTTTCGTAATCCTCAGTCAAACCTTGTCTTGGGGCTGACAGTTTTAATGGTCCTAGGGGGTGCTATTTCAGAATATAGGCCACGCCCACAAATCTCAGATGCCCATTTCTATTGGGGGTCAGACTAGGATCACTCACCAGACATTTTGTGGCGATGTCACGATAATTGAAGAAATGAGAGGCAAACGTATTGCCATGGCGTGATGGCGAATTTCGCCATGCTCCCAAAGCCCCGCCTTTTTTCAAAACCTGCCAGTACTGTAGACCAAGTGACCTCAACTTGTCAGCTGCTATTTACCAGAGATTCCAGGTGATTGGGTAAAAGGAGTCCAATAGGGAGCTGTGAAAAAAAGAGTGGCGTGGCGAAAGGTCAAAGTTTGAGGCTTAGCCACGCCCACACCTTTATACTTATTTAAAATCCGACGGTTGAATTTTTTCCTCTATGTCTTAAGAGTATATAGCAGAAGCTCGAAGGCGATTGGTGAAAAGGGCGACGGAGCATCACTCTCCAAACAACGTGTGTGAAAACCACTAAATCGCGCACTTGGACCAAAATGGCCGACTTCCTGTGCGACTTTGCACTTGGCTCCAAGAGACTTTTTTGTAGGTCCTGAGACACCACATTAGTGTACCAAATTTCGTAATCCTCAGTCAAAGCATGGCTTGGGGCTGACAGTTTTAATGGTCCTAGGGGGCGCTAATACAGAAAATAGGCCACGCCCACAAACTTAAGCTGACCTTTTCTATTGGGGGTCAGACTAGGATCACTCACAACAATGGTCGAGGTGATATCACGATAAATGAAGAAATGAGAGGCAAACGTATTTCCATGGCGTGATGGCGAATTTCGCCATGCTCCCAAAGCCCCGCCTTTTTGCAAAACCTTCCAGTACTGGAGACCAAGTGACCTCAACTTGCCTGCTGCTATTTACCAGAGATTCCTGGTGATTGGGTAAAAGGAGTCCAATAAGGAGCTGTGAAAAAAAGAGTGGCGTGGCGAAAGGTCAAAGTTTGAGGCTTAGCCACGCCCACACCTTTATACTTATTTAAAATCCGACGGTTGAATTTTTTCCTCTATGTCTTAAGACTATATAGCAGAAGTTTGAAAGTGATTGGTGAAAAGGGCGACGGAGTATCACTCTCCAAACAACGTGTGTGAAAACCACTAAATCGCGCACTTGGACCAAAATGGCCGACTTCCTGTGCGACTTTGCACTTGGCTTCAAGAGACTTTTTTGTAGGTCCTGAGACACCACATTAGTGTACCAAATTTCGTAATCCTCAGTCAAAGCATGGCTTGGGGCTGACAGTTTTAATGGTCCTAGGGGGCGCTATTTCAGAAAATAGGCCACGCCCACCAGATGTTCACATCAGATCTTTTGGGGGGGCGGACTAGGATCACTCACAAGAAGTTTCGTGACGATATCTTTGGAAATGACGAAATGGGAGGCAAACGTAAGGCCAAGGCGGTACGCCTGAATTCGCCGCGCCGCCACAGCCCCGCCCTCTGCCGAAAACTCCCATAAAGTGACGCCAAGCAACCCCCACTTGTCTTGAGTTACCAGCTACAAATTTGTGGTGATTAAGTGAAATGGGGCAATTTGGGACCTTTCACAGTAAAACTTGATCTTTTTGGTCCTGAGGGGGCGGGGCTTGTGTGATGTCATCATCTGACCATTCAATTTACTTTGTGGGTGGATGACGAATGACCACAGAAAGTTTGGTAACTCTATTCCATTCAGTTATGAAGTTATAGCAATTTAAATATTTTTGGCGAGTAGTCAAACTTCGAGGCCTGGCTCCGCCCCTTCAACATATACGAAAACTCAGAATCCTTATCTCATTTTGTTCGCCCATCCCTTCTGAGCAATTTTACACAATTTTTGAGACGATCGTGCGAAAAATGATCGAGCAATCCAATCAGAAACGGACCCTAAAAACGGCAAAAACGGCAAAAAATCGCCATTTCAACCCAAAATGGCCGACTTCCTGTTTCATATTGACCATGGTTGCAAGAGACTTTTCTGTGCGGACTGTTGAGTACTACAAGTGTACCAAATTTCATAACTGTACGATAAACTAAGCTTTATGGAGAGGGGTTTTTTTCACTTTGTAGGGGGCGCTGTTCAGCCATTTTCTTTGCGATTTTTTTGGGACCTTTAAAATATCAAATTTTTCACCAGGCCTGACAAGTGTGCAAAATATTGTGAGTTTTGGGGTATGTTAAGGTCCCCAAAAAGCTGTTCAAAGGGGGCACGGAATAACAAAAAATAATAATAATCAGAGCAAAAACAAGAGGCCTTCGCAGCGCTTTCGCTGCTCGGGCCTAATTAAAGCTGCAAGCAGCGTCGTTCGGCCCTCGCAGCTCCGCGCCGCTCCGGCCTGGCCGACAGCCCGGGGCACCAGGGCACGTCTGGCAGAACAGAAACGTCAACCGCCCCGACACTAGAAACCGCAAATGGCCTCCTAGTCCGCACCTCACCCTTACTCAGCATCCCCTCTGAGCTCACCATTAAATTGAATTGTAAGGGTGCGGCGTTACGCCAGAATTCGCCATGGCATCAAAGCCCTTCCCTTTCTGGAAAGCTATCAGATCTGAATGGTCAATACAGCATCATGAAGACAGTGCATGACCTTGGTGTCTTGTTGACTAAATTAGAGGGGACAAATATGGGCATTTCAGCATAAAAAAATAGACTTCCTGTGGTCAGGGGGCGGGGCTTAGGTGATGTCAGCTGTCCACATTGTCATTTTTTACAGATATGGTCAATGATCACACAGACAAAGTTTGAAAAAGATCTGATCTTGCACATGGGAGTTATTAAGTCAAGTAAAGTAATGGCGAAAGGTCAAAGTTTGAGACTTAGCCACGCCCACACCTTTCAACTTTTGAAAAATGCGACGGTTGAATTTTTTCCCCTACGTCTTAAGAGTATATAGTAGAAGTTTGAAAGTGATTGGTGAAAAGGGCGACGGAGCATCACTCTCCAAACAACGTGTGCGAAAACCACTAAATCGCGTACTTGGACCAAAATGGCTGACTTCCTGTGCGACTTTACGCTTGGCTCCAAGAGACTTTTTTGTAGGTCCTGAGACCCCACATTAGTGTACCAAATTTCGTAATCTTCAGTCAAAGCATGGCTTGGGGCTATTAGTTTAAATGGTCCTAGGGGGCGCTATTTAAGAAAATAGGCCACGCCCACAAATTTCAGCTATGTTTGTCTCTTGGGGGTCAAACAAGGATCACTTACAAGAAGTTTCGTAGCGCTATCACAATAACTGAAGAAATGAGAGGCAAACGTATTTCCATGGCGTGATGGTGATTTTCGCCATGCTGCCAAAGCCCCGCCTTTACTCGAAACCTGCCAGTACTGGATACCAAGTGACCTCAAGTTGTCTACTGCTATTTGCCAGAGATTATTGGTGATTGGGTAAAAGGAGTCCAATAGGAAGCTGTGAAAAAAAGAGTGGCGTGGCGAAAGGTCAAAGTTTGAGGCTTAGCCACGCCCACACCTTTCAACTTTTGAAAAATCCGACGGTTGAATTTTTTCCCCGATGACTTAAGAGCATATGGCAGAAGTTTGAAGGAGATTGGTGAAAAGGACGACGGAGCATCACTCTCCAAACAACGTGTGCGAAAACCACTAAATTGCGTACTTGGACCAAAATGGCCGACTTCCTGTGCGACTTTGCGCTTGGCTCCAAGAGACTTTTTTGTAGGTCCTGAGACAACACATTAGGTTACCAAATTTCGTAATCCTCAGTCAAAGCATGGCTTGGGGCTGTTAGTTTTAATAGTCCTAGGGGGCGCTATTTCAGAAAATAGGCCCCGCCCACAAACTGCATCTCTCAATTTCTATTGGGGGTCAGACTAGGATCACTCACCAGAAGTTTCGTAGCGATGTCACGATAACTGAAGAAATGAGAGGCAAACGTATTTCCATGGCGTGATGGCGAATTTCGCCATGCTCTCAAAGCCCCACCTTTTTTCAAAACCTAACAGGACTGGATACCAAGTGACCTCAAGTTGTCTACTCGTATTTGCCAGAGATTCCTGGTAATTGGGTAAAAGGAGTCCAATAGGGAGCTGTGAAAAAAAGAGTGGCGTGGCGACAGGTCAAAGTTTGAGGCTTAGCCACGCCCACACCTTTCAACTTTTGAAAAATCCGACGGTTGAATTTTTTCCCCTATGTCTTAACAGTATAAAGCAGAAGTTTGAAGGAGATCGGTGAAAAGGGCGACGGAGCATCACTCTCCAAACAACGTGTGCGAAAACCACTAAATCGCGTACTTGGACCAAAATGGCCGACTTCCTGTGCGACTTTGCACTTGGCTCCAAGAGACTTTTTTGTAGGTCCTGAGACACCACATTAGTGTACCAAATTTCGTAATCCTCAGTCAAAGCATGGCTTGGGGCTGACAGTTTTAATGGTCCTAGGGGGCGCTATTTCAGAAAATTGGCCACGCCCACCGGATGTTCACGTCAGATTTTTTGGGGGGCCAGACTAGGATCACTCACAAGAAGTTTCGTGACGACATCTTTAGAAATAAAGAAATGGGAGGCAAACGTAAGGCCACGGCAGTACGCCTTACTTCGCCGCGCCGCCACAGCCCCGCCCTCTGCCGAAAACTCCCATAAAGTGACGCCAAGCAACCCCCACTTGCCTTGAGTTACCAGCTCCAAATTTGTGGTGATTAAGTGAAATGGGGCAATTTGGGACCTTTCACAGTAAAACTTGACCTTTTTGGTCCTGAGGGGGCGGGGCTTGTGTGATGTCATCAACCGACCATTCAATTTACTTTGTGGGTCAATGACAAATTACCACAGAAAGTTTGGTAACTCTATTCCGTTCAATTATGAAGTTATAGCAATTTAAATTTTTTTGGCGAGTAGTCAAACTTTGAGGCCTGGCTCCGCCCCTTCAACATATACGAAAACTCAGAATCCTTATCTCATTTTGTTCGCCCATCCCTTCTGAGCAATTTTACACAATTTTTGAGACGATCGTGCGAAAAATGATCGAGCAATCCAATCAGAGACGGACCCTAAAAACGGCAAAAAAGGCAAAAAATCGCCATTTCAACCCAAAATGGCCGACTTCCTGTTTGATATTGACCATGGTTGCAAGAGACTTTTCTGTGCGGACTGTTGAGTACTACAAGTATACCAAATTTCATAACTGTACGATAAACTAAGCTTTATGGAGAGGGGTTTTTTTCACTTTGTAGGGGGCGCTGTTCAGCCATTTTCTTTGCGATTTTTTTGGGACCTTTAAAATATCAAATTTTTCACCAGGCCTGACAAGTGTGCAAAATATTGTGAGTTTTGGGGTATGTTAAGGTCCCCAAAAAGCTGTTCAAAGGGGGCACGGAATAACAAAAAATAATAATAATCAGAGCAAAAACAAGAGGCCTTCGCAGCGCTTTCGCTGCTCGGGCCTAATTAAAGCTGCAAGCAGCGTCGTTCGGCCCTCGCAGCTCCGCGCCGCTTCGGTCTGGACGGCAGCCCGGGGCACCAGTGCACGTCTGACAGAACAGAAACGTCAACCACCCCGACACCAGAAACCGCGAATGGCCTCCTAGTCTGCACCTCACCCTGACTCAGCATCCCCTCTGAGCTCACCATTAAATTGAATATTAAGATTACGGCGTTACGCCAGAATTCGCCATGGCATCAAAGCCCCTCCCTTTCTGGAAAGCTATCAGATCTGAATGGTCATTACAGCATCATGAAGACAGTGCATGACCTTAGGGTCATGTTGACTAAATTAGAGGGGACAAATATGGGCATTTCAGCATAAAAAATAAATTCCTGTAGTCAGGGGGCGGGGCTTAGGTGATGTCAGCTGTCCACATTGTCATTGTTTACAGATATGGTCAATGATCACACAGACAAAGTTCGAAAAAGATCTGATCATGCACATGGGAGTTATTAAGTCAAGTAAAGTAATGGCGAAAGGTCAACGTTTGAGGCTTAGCCACGCCCACACCTTTCAACTTTTGAAAAATCCGACGGTTGAATTTTTTCCCCTATGTCTTAAGAGTGTATTGCAGAAGTTTGAAGGTGATTGGTGAAAAGGGCGACGGAGCATCACTCTCCAAACAATGTGTGCGAAAACCACTAAATCACGTACTTGCACCAAAATGGCCGACTTCCTGTGCGACTTTACGCTTGGCTCCAAGAGACTTTTTTGTAGGTCCTGAGACCCCACATTAGTGTACCAAATTTCGTAATCCTCAGTCAAAGCATGGCTTGGGGCTGAAAGTTTTAATGGCTCTAGGGGGCGCTATTTAAGAATATAGGCCACGCCCACAAACTTCAGCTGTCTATTTCTCTTGGAGCTCAGACTAGGATCACTCACCAGAAGTTTCGTAGCAATATCACGATAACTGAAGAAATGAGACAAACGTATTTCCATGGCGTGATGGCGATTTTCGCCATGGTCCCAAAGCCCCGCCTTTTTTCAAAACCTGCCAGTACTGGAGACCAAGTAACCTCAACTTGTCTACTGCTGTTTGCCACAGAATCCTGGTGATTGGGTAAAAGGAGTCCAGTAGGGAGCTGTGAAAAAAAGAGTAGCGTGGCGACAGGTCAAAGTTTGAGGCTTAGCCACGCCCACACCTTTCAACTTTTGAAAAATCCGACGGTTAAATTTTTTCCCCTATGTCTTAAGGGTATATAGCAGAAGTTTGAAGGAGATTGGTGAAAAGGGCGACGGAGCATCACTCTCCAAACAACGTGTGCGAAAACCACTAAATCGCGTACTTGATCCAAAATGGCCGACTTCCTGTGCGACTTTGAACTTGACTCCAAGAGACTTTTTTGTAGGTCCTGAGACACCACATTAGTGTACCAAATTTCGTAATCCTCAGTCAAAGCATGGCTTGGGGCTAATAGTTTAAATGGTCCTAGGGGGCGCTATTTCAAAACATAGGCCACGCCCACAAAATTCAGCTGTCTATTTCTCTTGGAGCTCAGACTAGGATCACTCACCAGAAGTTTCGTAGCAATATCACGATAACTGAAGAAATGAGAGACAAACGTATTTCCATGGCGTGATGGCGATTTTCGCCATGGTCCCAAAGCCCCGCCTTTTTTCAAAACCTGCCAGTACTGGAGACCAAGTAACCTCAACTTGTCTACTGCTGTTTGCCACAGAATCCTGGTGATTGGGTAAAAGGAGTCCAGTAGGGAGCTGTGAAAAAAAGAGTAGCGTGGCGACAGGTCAAAGTTTGAGGCTTAGCCACGCCCACACCTTTCAACTTTTGAAAAATCCGACGGTTGAATTTTTTCCCCTATGTCTTAAGGGTATATAGCAGAAGTTTGAAGGAGATTGGTGAAAAGGGCGACGGAGCATCACTCTCCAAACAACGTGTGCGAAAACCACTAAATCGCGTACTTGATCCAAAATGGCCGACTTCCTGTGCGACTTTGAACTTGACTCCAAGAGACTTTTTTGTAGGTCCTGAGACACCACATTAGTGTACCAAATTTCGTAATCCTCAGTCAAAGCATGGCTTGGGGCTAATAGTTTTAATGGTCCTAGGGGGCGCTATTTCAGAAAATAGGCCACGCCCACCAGATGTTCACATCAGATCTTTTGGGGGGCCGGACTAGGATCACTCACAAGAAGTTTCGTGACGATATCTTTGGAAATGACGAAATGGGAGGCAAACGTAAGGCCAAGGCGGTACGCCTGAATTCGCCGCGCCACCACAGCCCCGCCCTCTGCCGAAAACTCCCATAAAGTGACGCCAAGCAACCCCCACTTGTCTTGAGTTACCAGCTACAAATTTGTGGTGATTAAGTGAAATGGGGCAATTTGGGACCTTTCACAGTAAAACTTGATCTTTTTGGTCCTGAGGGGGCGGGGCTTGTGTGATGTCATCATCCGACCTTTCAATTTACTTTGTGGGTGGATGACGAATGACCACAGAAAGTTTGGTAACTCTATTCCATTCAGTTATGAAGTTATAGCAATTTAAATATTTTTGGCGAGTAGTCAAACTTCGAGGCCTGGCTCCGCCCCTTCAACATATACGAAAACTCAGAATCCTTATCTCATTTTGTTCGCCCATCCCTTCTGAGCAATTTTACACAATTTTTGAGACGATCGTGCGAAAAATGATCGAGCAATCCAATCAGAAACGGACCCTAAAAACGGCAAAAACGGCAAAAAATCGCCATTTCAACCCAAAATGGCCGACTTCCTGTTTGATATTGACCATGGTTGCAAGAGACTTTTCTGTGCGGACTGTTGAGTACTACAAGTGTACCAAATTTCATAACTGTACGATAAACTAAGCTTTATGGAGAGGGGTTTTTTTCACTTTGTAGGGGGCGCTGTTCAGCCATTTTCTTTGCGATTTTTTTGGGACCTTTAAAATATCAAATTTTTCACCAGGCCTGACAAGTGTGCAAAATATTGTGAGTTTTGGGGTATGTTAAGGTCCCCAAAAAGCTGTTCAAAGGGGGCACGGAATAACAAAAAATAATAATAATCAGAGCAAAAACAAGAGGCCTTCGCAGCGCTTTCGCTGCTCGGGCCTAATCAGAGCAAAAACAAGAGGCCTTCGCAGCGCTTTCGCTGCTCGGGCCTAATAATAATCAGAGCAAAAACAAGAGGCCTTCGCAGCGCTTTCGCTGCTCGGGCCTAATCAGAGCAAAAACAAGAGGCCTTCGCAGCGCTTTCGCTGCTCGGGCCTAATAATAAAATGCTCTGAAAGGCAGGATAAGTAGTTCCCTCTTGTAGTCAAATAGAACAAATTTTTACTTAGAGGGTTTTTTTATTTTTCAGGGCTGCATTAAGAATAAATACCCAAAACTCCAATCCCCTTACAGTTAAAACTATTATTTGACAACTTAAGGGAGAAAACATGAACTTCTACTTACCTAATTTTTTATTTCTTTGTTGAGAATGTTTAGCAGATGACTTGGTAAATGATAAAATGGCCTGTATTTGATATAGCACCTTCTAGAGTCCTGGAACACCCCAAGGTGCTTTATAACACTATCAGTCATTCACCCATTCACACACACACGTTCACACACTGGATCCGACACATCTGGATCTCTCTGAATTAGAAACTGTCTGGTTTGTTGTGGATTTTCTCTGCTGAAGTTTTCAGTTGTTATTTTTCTTTCTGTTTATTGTTTGTCTTTTGATGGATTTATGAACAGATTTCAGACTCAGCCTCTGCAATGATAAATGTCTTAACCCTTCATTAAATTATTTATCATTTTTGTCATTTCTGACAGGAAATGTATTATTTATTTTTACGATACTTCTCTAAAGATTGTTCAAATTCATTTGATAGGACAAAATAAATAAATAAACATAAACAATTATTTTTTTAAGTTGTTCATTTTGACAGATTTTAAACCTCCATCCCCAGTTATTGCATCAAATTGCACAAGTCACCTAAGCTGGTGTGACCTCAATATGTCACTTAGAGGAATTAGGACACAGCTGCAGATGATTTGCCCGCTAGGTGTCTGGTCGCCTCCCTCAAGAGGCTTTGGAAAGGGCATCAGGTGGAAGAGAAAATCATTAAATATGGAGTGTGTGTGTGTGTGTTTCTAAAATAAAATAATCAGAACTAGGTAGCACAAATTACTGCCGAGGACATAGAGGACGTAAAAAAACAAATGATTGCACTAAGTGGAATCTTTGTCCTGCTGGATGACGGATTTAAATTTGAATGCATGTGTAAAATACAGTAATTGTAGTTTAGTTTTTAGGTCCAAGCATTTAAAACATTAGATTTTTGAAAATCATTCACATCATTTTGCTCAATCCCAAAACGCACAAGAGATTAAACAAGTTAATGAGCAGAAATAATACGCAGTAATATTTCAGCTTATATAAAAGAATATTTAACAAATCATTCCAATGTATTTACAAAACGAGCCAAAGACTCAGACTCAACAGCAGCATAATAGCTTGAAAGTAAGGAATTAGCTAAAATGCATAAAAAAAACCAAGCATAAAAAACGGTAACACTTTAGTTTAGGGAACACAAAATAACCATTAATTAGCTGCCATTTAATATGCATATTAGTTGACTACCAAGTCAGAATTAGTGATTATTAAGCTATTATTAGGTGCTTATTACCAATGCTGTAATTCTAACATTAACAGGCCATAAATTAAGAGATTTATCAAAATAAGCCATTCATAACGGGTTATTAATTGAAAGTGAATGGTTTGTTGCTGATTAACACACATACTAATTAGATCAAATCAATATGTGGCTTTTAAAGTAAAAGGGGAACATATTATTCTGCACTAATAACCAAAAATATTATGTTGTATTATGTAAATAAACACCAAACTCCACATGTTAATAGAGCCACAATCAACTAACCAATTGTAATCAATCAATCAATCAATCAATCAATCAATCAATCAATTGTATTTGTAGAGCACCTTCCACAACGTTATCAGAAGCCCAAGGTGCTTAACAGCATCATCATAAAAACATTCACAGTACCTGCATACAAGCAAGATAAAAACATTAAATCATAAAATAACAAGCAAGCTGTCAGGTTCGTTGGCAGATCTGAAGCGTGACTGAGAGATTCTGTTGCCCAGACGCGGAGTGACGGAAATAACCGGCGTGGTTATCTCCTGAAGGCTTGGTTAGAAGGTTTTGAGGGCTGGTAAGCCTGGAGACTCGATACAAAGTCTGGTGAGAACGATGACTGAGCAATGAATGAAACGCCGGCACTTCCTTAAGTAGTGTCGGCGTGATGACGTCAGCCGCCACGTTGGTGGCAGGAATGATTGGAATGCAGTCAGCTGGAGGAGTTCGTGACACAAGCAATATTACAAATACAGAGAGATAACGGGATAAGACTAATCAATAAAAAACAAATGGTGGACAAAATAAGATCAAGCATCCTGGTCAAAAAGAAGAAGAATTGAAACCATAATGTCAGGGCAATTCAAAGAACCCTAGCGCTGAAAAGCAATCAAATAAAAATGAGTCTTTAGACGAGACTTAAAGACATGAAGGGACAGCACCTGCCTAATGCTCAATGGCAATTCATTCCACAGAGTTGGAGCCAAAACAGAAAATGCACGATAACCCCTCGATCGATACTTCGACCGGGGAACCACCAGACGTCCCTGCTCGGCTGAGCGAAAAGACCGAGGTGGAACATACTTGTGCAAAAGTGTAGTAATGCAAGAGGGGGCACTGCCCTGGAGGGCCTTTGAACGAGAGTTAAGATTTTAAATTTAGCTTGGTATTGCACTGGGAGCCAGTGCAGAGCAACCAGCACTAGGGATGGGTACCTTTGACATTTGAATCGATCCGGTACTAATTCCCGGTACCTACGAGTCGATACCGGTACTTAACGGTACCAATTTTCGATACTTTTGAGTGTTTATTATTTTAATTCTCTTTTATAATTAAATATATATTTTTCTCAATATATAACCATATTTGATAAATATCACGATAAATAACATACAAGTTTGTATTTTAACATCGTCCTTGTAGTTTTATAAGCTGATAGTTAAACTGAAGCAAACATCTTTACTGTGAACTAAATTTACTGTGTATCTTCATTCCTTTTGCCGTCCTTTTTCATTTGATTTTTCCTACTGGGAAGTTAGAATTTCCGAGGAGAAAGCGAACGCACCATTAGCTGATAACAATGGTGGCAATGGAAGCTAACATATCAAGCTAACGTTATCTTTAACAGTTTATTTAGCTGCTGGAGCAGATTAAAACGATGATGCCTCAAACTTAGATCGTTGTCACTGGTTTTACCTTCACCCAAACACCCGTCGCATTTAGTAAAGTAAAGCCAAACTTTAGAGCGCGTTCATGTTCTTCTAGTCGGAAATTCGGAGTTCCGAGGAGAAAGCGAACGCACCATTAGCGAAACGGAAGCTAACAAATCAAGGTAACGTTATCTTAAACATTTTATTTACCTACTGGAGCAGATTAAGATGAGGATGTCTCACTTAGATCGTTGTCTGTCGCTAGTTTCATCACCCAGTTACCCATCACATTTAGTGAAGTGGACCCAAGCTTTAGCGTGCGTTCTTTCTACCATGCTTGCTCTGTTTACAACGGGCTCGCAGGGAACGGCGACATAACGCTCTTGCGCATGCGCAGCTGTCTTGGCAGTACCGAAACGAGGCACCGTTTGAAATGACGTGAATCGGTGTTCGGTCGGTTCTATGGAATTCGGTCGGTACCTTAAAAAGTACCGAATTCGGTACTCATCCCTAACCAGCACTGGGGTAATGTGCTCTCGACATCTAGTACCTGTCAGGAACCTAGCCACTGAGTTTTGTACAAAACCGTAAAACCGTGCACTGGGCCAGACCAGCATACAGAGCGTTACAGTAGTCCAGACGGGACAGGAGGAAAGTGTGCAACACAGACTCCAGATGAGCTCTGGACAGCAGAGGCCTGATCCTGGATAGTCGTTTCAGGTTAACAAAACAGGACCTCACCACTGTATTTACGTGAGTGTCAAGATTAAGTGAGGAGTCAATTTTTATCCCCAAATTGCTTTTTTTTTCATAGGGGGTCAATGGGCCAAGGTCAATATCAGCATCTGAGCCATTTCTTCTGCCAGGACTAAGTATTATGACTTCCGTTTTGCTCTCATTTAGGTGCAAAAAATTAGAAGCCATCCAACATTTTATGTCCTTCAAACAGTCCAATAAAGGAGAAACAGACCTATCCTCCCCACGTCGAAGAGGGAGATAGATCTGGCAGCCATCAGCAAAAAAACGAAATTTCACAGTACGCTGACGAAAAAGGACTCCAAGAGGAAGCAAATACACTGCAAATAGGAGAGGACCAAGGACAGAGCCCTGTGGTACACCCCAACGAAGTCTCACGCAGGGTGACGTCACCTCACCCATCTGAACACTAAATGTCCTGTCCTGTTTAATCAATTTCCCTCTGAGATTAATAAAGTATTTTTGAATTGAATTGAATGAAGATAGGAGCGAAGCCATCGGAGGGCCTGCCCAGTTATCCCCACCCAATGCTGTAGTCGGTCCAAAAGGACTTTGTGGTCGACTGTATCAAAAGCTGCAGATAAGTCCAGCAATAGTAGGACAACATCGTTACGTAAGCAAGAATTTGTTCCCCATACTAAAGTCAGATTTTGTTCATACCTAATTACTATTAGTTCTGTATTAATTAACCACTTAAAGGCAAGAATATGTTCCCCTTATTGATTTGAGCCTCTTAGTATATGCGTTTATCAGCAACTAACCATTTACTTTCAGTTAACAAACCATTATGAATGGCTTATTATGATACAACTCCCAATTTATGGCCTGTTAATATTAGAATTCTGGCATTAGTAATAAGCTGTTAACAAGTGCTTAATAAGGACTAGTTAAGACTTAGTAGCACTCTAATATGCATATTAATTGGCAGCTATTAATGGTTAATTTGTGTTCCCTAAACTAAAGTGTTACCAAAAAACATGTTAAAGATAGCAGTCAAAGAGAACAAGACTAAAGAGAAATTAAAACCAGCAAAAACTGATGCTAATAAAATAAAATATTTACCATAGCAGCTTTAAAGAGCTAGTTCCCCCCTACCAGAGTCTTACTCCACTCCCACTTCCTAAAATGCAACAAATGGTGTTGCCTGGCAGACCTAGAGGGCAGAGCCACTTATAAATACACACACTGTTATGGCCCAGGGCCATTTGGGTTTTTCCCGTGTTTTAGAGAGAGAGAGAGAGAGAGAGAGAGAGAGAGAGAGAGAGAGAGAGAGAGAGAGAGAGAGAGAGAGAGAGAGAGAGAGAGAGAGAGAGAGAGAGAGAGAGAGAGAGAGAGAGAGAGAGAGAGAGAGAGAGAGAGAGAGAGAGAGAGAGAGTGTGTGTGTGTGTGTGTGTGTGTGTGTGTGTGTGTGTGTGAGAGAGAGAGTTGCAGCACCTGGTTCCACTCTTATTAGATTGCCTCCCAGTTAGACTCTCCCAGCTGTTCTTGATGATCAGCTCTGCCACAACATAAAAATCAGCCAGCCCTCAGCTCAGGGGGGTTCTCTCTGGTCTGTCGTCTCCTCAGCAGCATTTGTTTTGTTAATTCAATATTAGATGTAACAACTTTGGGTGGTATTGGGTGCTTTTAGAAACTCTCTGTTTAACTGTTTGTCATTTTTTGTGTAAAGGAAGCTTTACACTGCGCTTTGGTTTGGTTTGAATAAGACATCACTCTATTAAGGAAGTTACGTGATGATCTTTCAAAGCGTGTGTATTAATTTGGTTTATGAGAGAGTTTAGTCGTTACTAGTTTAGAGTTGCTGCTGATGTGTCCTATTTTTTAATAATCTTTGCTTTGTGTTATATTTATGTAAATAAATGTTATGTTAATTTTTACAAGAGAACGTGCATCCTCAATTGTTACCCCAGGCCCCCTAGACAGCCTGGATCGTAACCAATGGGGGCTTGTCCGGGATCTATTGATCCCAAAACCTTACTTGGACACATGATCCCTGGTTGCTATTTCATCCTTCTCATGTTTTATTTTTTACTGGATCGTAACACACACACAAAGGCTCACAATAACACTGTGACAAGATAATGTACCCGCTAACATCATAGCGTACCTCTCCGCCAAAAGCGTTGGCAGATTTAAATTCAAATGTAGTGCAGAGTTTTTACTTGAAGAGGGCACAACAATGACAGTTGTACGCAGAATATTAAAATTTGAACTAAGTTGCACTTAAGTGTCAAATTACACGTGTCT
This sequence comes from Nothobranchius furzeri, assembly GCF_043380555.1. Taxonomy (NCBI): domain Eukaryota; kingdom Metazoa; phylum Chordata; class Actinopteri; order Cyprinodontiformes; family Nothobranchiidae; genus Nothobranchius; species Nothobranchius furzeri. Next base: position 68,511,728 of record NC_091745.1, read on the forward strand.
ACAGCATGATTAGACACTCATTTATACAGTTTATCAGCAAAATCATTTTATTTAGGGTGACTTGCTCTTTAATGCAACATTTTTAACAGTCTTGTTCACCAAATGTCTGAAATTTTAATCTTGACACCTACTTAAAAAACCTCTGAACCAATGAACATCAGAGTGAAAAAAAAAAAAACTTTCACGGGTGGATTTTTTTCTACTTAGCCAAATAAATTTGACAAAAACATTTTGGAAATTAAATATCAAGTAAAGACACTACGTTGTTGATTTTTGAAATTTCTGGCTGAGCTCTTTTCGTTCTTGTGTTCTTGTCTCTGTTGTCTTGCCCCCAGCTTCAGTGATTACCCTCCCCAGTTCTCTTATAGTCGCAGTTTGTTATAATGTTTCGCTACACGTGATGACCTATGTTTATGTTTATGTTTATTCATTTAGCAGACACTTTTATCCAAAGCGACTTACAATTTATAACCTATACGGCATGTTGTGATCTGTGGGGGAAACCGAAGTACCTGGAGGAAACCCACGCATGCATGGGGAGAACACGCAACTCCACGCAGAAAGGCTGCAGCCGAGTTTTGAACCTGCAACCTTCGTGCTGCTAGGCAACAGAGCTAACCACTGCGCCACCATGCAGCCAAGACAGACTTCTTAGCTTTGTTTCTTCCTCAGTTTTTGCTCTAGAAACCCTGATTCTATGGTTCCTGTGTTTCCCGTATCATAATCCTCTCGTTAAGTTTGGATTATCCTCCAACTGCTCTCCAAGACTCAGAATAAAGTACCTGTCGATGCTGATGGCACACAGGTTGAGGATGCTGGCGGTGCACATCATGACGTCCAGCGTGAGCAGAATGTCACAGTGGATGAGGCTAAAGTGCCACTCTCCTACCACCTTCAGCAAAACAAACACAAACAGAAGTTGTTGGCGTTTCCCTCAGAAAAGAAAGAATTAATGGAATATCTACAAAACTCGTTCAGATCTGATCTGGTGCTGCCTTCACTGATGCTGAGGATGTCCTGGCTTTAATTGGGTTGATGGATTAGAGATCAATTCTCGGCATCATTAGGAAATTAGTAATGTGAAAAGTTAAAATAGAAATTAATATTTTAAAGCTATACATGGTATTTATTAATCACCAGAGCAACAGTTTATTTGACATCACTGAAAGATGTAAACGATTTTCTGGTTTTAGACTCAAATATGAATTAATAGCTGATTTTTAAAAAGTTGTTTTCCAGCCTTCCTGAAGCACACGGTTACTGCTTGCTTTGTTTTGAGTAACAACTGTTTGGTGTGATCCTTCTAGTGACAAAATGACTCATTTCAAAACATTCAAAAAATATTTAAAAAGACATTTTATAAAGTTTTTTTTTTGCAACAGATTCATATTTTCTAGAATATGTCATAAATTGGAGCTTTCTGATTACATTTCCATCAACATCTGCTTACTTTGAGGACTTTAAGACTAAAATCTTTCTTTTTGATGGATTTTGTAGTTATGGTGAGCTTGAATAATCGTGGCTTATCCCTTTAGTTATGCTGCTATAGGCAAGGCAAGGCAGCTTTATTTATAGAGCACATTTCAAACACAGAGGCAATTCAATGTGCTTTACAATTATCAGGATATGATATGAAAACAACATAAAAACACACATTAAAATACACTGAAATATAGTTTTGAGTTAAAGGAGAAGACAAAGTTACAGCACAGGTTGCAGTGGAGATGACGCAACATAAGAAACAATGCTTTTAAAATGCTGATTAGTACATTAGCGTTTTTAGTTTTGATTTAAACAGCACTAGGGTTAGGGCACATCTGAAGTCCTGGGAAAGCTAATTCCATACGTGAGCAGCATAGTAACTGAATACACCCCCACCATGTTTTGTTCTGAGCCTTGGTTCTACCAGCTGATTGTTTCCAAGGGCTCTCAGAGCCCTATTGGGCGTATTTACAGGAATGAGATCGGACACGTATTTTGGTCCCATCCCATTGAGTGATTGATAAACTAGTAGTAGCACTTTGAAATCTATTCTGTAGTTTACTGGTAACCAGTGTAGAGATCTAAGAACAGGAGTGATGTGCTCCGTTCTCTTAGTTCTTGTTAAGACTCTAGCAGCAGCATTCTGAACTAGCTGCAGTTGCTTCACAGCATTTTTGGAAGACAGAAGACGATTGCAGCAGTCCAACCGACTAGAAATAAAGCATGAATAAGTTTCTCTAAGCCTGGTCTGGACATGACACCTCTAACTCTTGATATATGATGAAGGGGATAAAACGCTGATTTAGTTATAGCCTTAATATGTCCAGAGAAGCTGAGGTCTGAGTCAATAATAACACCAAGATTTCTAATCTTGGTTTTTGTCTATAGGCTTAGACTGCTGGAGCTGACATACGTTTCCTCTCTCTGCTGGCTTTCTCGACATTTGGATTTCCAGTTATTGCTTCCATTTACTTTGATGACTCTAATCAGTCCAAGCAGAAGGCCACTCATCTTGGGCTTGGTTCTGGTTCTGCTAGAGGTTTCTTCTTGCTGACCGTGTTTTTCTTTCTACTGCCGCCCATTGTACTATAAAAGCTAACGATAGGGGAGTGTACTCAATGCTGCTTTCTTTATGAAGAACCAAACGGAATAATTAGCATTTACATGTGCTACCATCGGCCTGAATCGGGGCCTCTGAATTTGTGCAGAACTTTTAGATCATTTTTTTGAGACATGATACACTTTAAATTGACTGCATTGAATCTGAATTACTTCAGACTTAATTAGTGCATTATATTATATAAAAAATAAACTGTTGCATTTCAGACAAATAATTAGAACTAGGAATTTAGAAATTCAGTTACATTAAAAAATACTAGAACTTCAATTTCTATCCCGCCTGCATGTAATTAAATAATTTTGTTTTAATTATATGTTATATTGAATAATTTCTTTAGTCCTAAATTCTTACATTTTTGGATTTATTTTTTGTGTCTGTTCCAACTGAAAATGCTGTACCTAAAGACAATTATTCAGATATAGTTCTACTGTTTCTGAGGCTGTTTTTCCTCTTGTCTTCACAGACAAACAATAATGAGTAAACATTTTACCTCAAGGTAAACTCCCCAGGGCATGACCAGCGTTGCCAGCAGGAGATCGGATACAGCCAGGGAGACGATGAGGTAGTTGGTGGTGGTCTGCAGGGCGCGCTCCCGTGACACCGCCACACACACCAACACGTTACCGAACACCACGCAGAAGATCAGGAGCACCAACAGCACTGCATAGAAGTTGTACGAAGGAGATGATGGAGAGCTGGTGCAGTTGGAGGAAGTCAGCAGGGAGGAGGATGAAGAGGTGGGGAGGGATACGGGAGAATACGAAGGGTCACTGGTGATGAAAGCTGAGAAATTGTTTTTAAAGGAGGATTCGAGGAAGGAGGGAGGGGAGGTCTCATCCGACTCGTTGACTAAGGTCATGATCTGGCTCCAGTGAACATGGTAAGGCTGAAAAGTGACAACACAAAAAGAGAATGAAAGAAATAATTACTGCAAGACCTCAAATAGCCCACATTCACTGAACGGATCCAACAAAGAGCGGCCTCTTTGTGTGACAGCGAGGGAATTAAAAGGGAAGGCTGTTTGATTTCACCTTGAAGAGAGGACTAGAAAACTTCCCACCTGTGTCATTGATAAGGTCAGCCCTGTTCTCAGAAAGGACTTGAAGCACAGCCAAGAAAAAAATAAACTGAATTTCTTTCGAAGTTCATTTTGGCCTTTTCCACACCAAAACTAGAGGAAAGTCTTCTTTCACCGTTAGGAATCTTTTGGTTTCTTGGGCTCAGTAACTTATTTTCCCTAGACGATTCTAGTCGTGATAATGTAATTTAAAAATAACACCTTGTTGCATCATTTCTTTTTGTCAAATGGTGGAATCGGATAAAAATGCAGATGCTTCAAAAGGGGCAGCTTGACAAGTTAAATCCAAGAGAATCCAACATATTCATAAATTGACATGAATGAAAAATAAAAAAAACACAAAACCAAAAAAGTTTAAATAAGTAATGGAATGGTTTTAACACCCAAATAGCCAGTAGCTACAGAAGAAAAGAAAAAAATGCTTCTGATTAGTTGCAGATAATTCTGGATAAATGTTTAAAAAATGTGTTTGCATCTCATAGAATTGGGACTTTGCAGCACTTACAGTATGTAACAAGATTACTATGTGAGTGAGTTATGAGTATGTGACATAAGTGCAAAGAAATTGCAACACTTATGTAAATGTGATGCAAGTCAAAATAGTCTTAGCTGTGTCTCAATATGTTTACAGTTTACTTGATTTTTATTTGGATTTCGGTCATTTGTTGTATATCTGACTTATAAAAACAATCCTGAAAAGGAATAGAGGTGGGTTTCCCTGTCCAACAACACACTACAGAGGCTTTGAAAACCACATCAAAATTTAAAACCCTGTCTCCAAAAGCTGAAGCCCAATCACACTGACTTAAATATCCTCATGAGCCCAAAATCTTAAAGGTGTCCTGGAATGAGTCCCCCCCCCACCCCCCACCCCCCACCCCACCCCAGCATGGAGCTCTACAGCATGCACCCAACACTACACCATAGTAGAAGTAAAAATTAATGTGGTTTAACACATGGCATTCCAGCATTTTTTAACAGCGTCCTCGTCTTTTCCGACAGTGCGAGCTATTTCTCTCCAAGAATTATTAACAACATGTTGATCACGGTGATCTCTGAGAGCTGAATCATACAAATGTCTGTATTTATGAACCTCCGCCATACTAGTTCTTGCCAGTCCGCCATGTTTTTCTGCGTCCAACCATCCGCGTGGTTAGAAAATTTCCTAGGTGCGGAAAGTTTGGGCCGTGCGGAGGCGCGGTGGAGGGGCGTGGTTGTTAAAATGACACAATTTTGCTGCGCGGAGCCGTGCGAACCTCGCGGACGCGTCAAGCATAAACCAAGCTTTAGGAGCCCTGATAAATGGAGACACAAAATCAACCTTGGCTGGTTCAACTCTATGGCTTTATGACTAAGCGGACATTGGAGAGGAAGATCCCAGGTAAGGGCGTACGTGAGCCGCTTCTTCGTAGACGCACGAGCACTCCTGCACGTTTCCCTCTCCTACGGCGTCTCACTTTCTTAATTAAAAAGTGGACCAAATACGCCACACCCACTAAAAAAACTGGAAGTAGGTCCGTCGGCGTTGATGTTCTGCCGTTTAGAAGCTCTTCACAGGTGTAAGAGCATGCTGACACACGATTTACATTCAAAAACAAACAAAACACGACGCACGTTAGCACCAGGGCGTCCTTCCTCGGCACCATCTTGGATATGTCATGGAATTGGTGTTCACAGTGGTGGAGGTGCATGGTGGGGGAGGCATGTGACACCAGAGTGGCTGAAGAAACCTGTGCAGTAGGGGGTGTGGGGGGAGGGGTGTGGGACTTCAAACCTTGCATAAAAGGAGTTAAGTTTTTCAGCCAGTTGCGACTGGTACTACCACTGATACTAACATACAACATAAGGTAATAAAACCCTCAGTCTCCTGCACACTCCTGATGTAATTTGAGTAGCAGCGTATGTTGTTTTGCAACCTGTGAGCGCTGTTTAGCATTAGCACCTTAACAGATATTATCTGTGCCGTGTTCCATGATGCTCATAAACCAACAACCAGATGGGTCCACAGATTGTGACATTTCTGCCTTATTAAACGGGGGTTCTGAGTTTTCATTTCCCCTCTTACCTGCATGTTTATGTAGGTTTACATGTGCCACCTTGTCACGGTGGTGCACTTTAGGGAAGTAGAGATGGCCTATTATTGGACAGCTGCTGTAAGCAGTGTGTAAACCACCCCTCATGGGGATTAATGCTCAGCTGCATGCTAATCTGTCATTTCACGGTCATCAATGGCCAGAGATTAAATTAATTCTATCTGAGGGATGAGTTTTGGACAGACCGGTCTCTCCACAAACTGTCTGTTACCTTGGCAGGCACAACAGAGCCACTGATGGGAGGTGAGAGGGGAAAAGTAGATTATCCACACAGCAGGAGAAAGATTTACCAAAGACAGGTAAAAACGGGATTCTTTTATCTTTACAAACCTGGAACCTGCAAGACGTTTGAAGCAAGCAATGATTTTTTTCAAGAATGAATATTTGAAAAGGAAAAGGTTAAACCAATGTCTGGAAGGGACATCTCTGTTTCCTCACATGATTGCTGCAACTTCCCTGAAAATCTGATAAAACACAAGAAAAATCTAATTAAAAAATCTACTTTTATTTATTCACATCTCGCTCCTTATATTCACGTACCTTACACATACAACAAGCAGGTTCTATAATGCCAAACAAAATGTGACGGAAAATATTTGTCACCAACAGGAAATTGGAAATGAACCGCAAACATTAAATGCCCCTCTATGAAATCCCCTGTCATATTGAAGGTCATGAGCACATTGAGAGCCCCACATGGGCAGCTCCGTCACATACCATCAATTCTCCTGTTTGTGCCTTCAACCCGTGGTCTGCATAAATAATTAACACAAGATGTGTTGAGTTTAACCAGCCAATGAATTCCCCCATCTGCTGCCCATGGCTGGAATGTTCTCACTTGTGGCAGACATATTGATTTTTACCGAGTAAGACTCAGGCTTAACTTTCTAGGAAGACAACATGATGCTGTTTTTATAAAGAGGGTGATGTTCATGATGAGATGTGGAGTTTAGTGTGTTTGGATGATTCTAGGTGTCACGGCTGCCAGCCTGAAGAGGGGAAAAAGCAGCCAGGATCACCCAGCTCTGGTGATTGACTGGACACCGCCCCTCCTCCCCCTCCTCTCTTCCAGGCTGTTGAGGAGCACAGCTGTGCTGAAGCCTCCTGATGAGCCACACCTGGGATAAAAAGGCTGTGCCTTCAGCAGTCTGGGAGGCAGCAGTGCCGGGGTTCTGCTGTCCTCCAGGTCTCGTTTGGTTTAACACCGTCGTTGTGATGAGTTTTAACTTATAGTTTTAACTCTGAGTGATCCACATGGGTCTTTTGTGCACGTCACCTAGTGTTGACTGTGTTTTAAGGTTAACTCTGATTTAGTTTTTAGACTTTTATCAACGTCATTGTGTTTTAAAACACCTTCAGTTTAGGTAAAACGTTTAATAAAGTTTTAACCAGGTGTTTTATAGAGTTGATAATTTGTCTTTTAACTGTTAACCTTATAGTGAATTTTTCGTTTTGCATTATTTTAATAATGCTCGCCATCTGTTTGCTCTTGTTTTTAGAACCTTTTATCACAATTAAACCCATTTTAAACGCCACTGTCGTATTTCTTATGTTACCCCCTCCTTCACATTTTAACATCTCCTGTCGGGGACGTAACACTAGGTTTCAAATTTAAGTCAATAGAATCCTTTGAAGGTAATTCTGCTGATGAGAGTCAGTAAGATTCTGCTCTAAAGAGCAGAGATTCCCAAAATCCAGAGTCCGAACCCCAACTGGATCACACAGTGAGTTGTTTTTTATCATATACAACGTATATGTGTACGCTTACTACACTTTTAAAGTATATGTGATGGAAAAGCTTCTTGGTTTTATTCTGACTATGTATTGTTATATGAAAGAACAGTACAAAATATAAAATCGTCATCGTCTTCCTCCGCTTGTCCGGGTCCGGGTCGTGGGGGCAGCATCCCAACTAGGGAGCTCCAGACCGTCTTCTCCCCAGCCACCTCCACCAGCTCCTCCGGCAGGACCCCAAGGCGTTCCCGGACCAGATTGGAGATGTAACCTTTTCAACCTGTCCTGGGTCGACCCGGGGGCCTCCTGCCGGCAGGACATGCCCGAAACACCTCCCCAGGGAGGCATCCAGGAGGCATCCTGACCAGATGCCCAAACCACTTCAACTGGCTCCTTTCGATCCGGAGGAGCAGCGGTTCTACTCTGAGTCCGTCCCGAATGTCCGAGCTCCTCACCCTATCTCTAAGGCTGAGCCCGGCCACCCTACGGAGGAAACTCATTTTGGCCGCTTGTTTCCGCGATCTCGTTCTTTCGGTCATTACTCAAAGCTCATGACCATAGGTGAGGATTGGGACGTAGATCGACCGGTAAATCGAGAGCCTGGCTTTCTGGCTCAGCTCCCTCTTCACCACGACAGATCGGCTCAGCGTCCGCATCACTGCAGACGTCGAACCAATCCGCCTGTCGGTCTCCCGATCCCTCCTACCCTCACTCGTGAACAAGACCCCGAGATACTTAAAGAGCAAGTCACCCCCAAATCACATTTTTTTTGCTGATAAACTATATAAAGGAGTGTCTAATCATGCTACAGACACGTGTAGTCAGTAATTTGGCAGTTCAGTGCATCTTGGTTAAAATTCAAATATTCTGCCTAAAACTGTCAGTGTTGCGCCGTCGTCAGGGGAAAATTCTGCACTGTATTTGAATTTAAATCTGCCACCGCTATTGGCTAAGAGGTATGCTATGATGTCATCTGGTATATTATGATGTCATAATGCCATTGTGAGCCTGTGTGTGTGTGTATTTGTTAGCGGCTCCGCCCTCTTGGTCTGCCAAGCAACAGCATTTGTTGCATTTTTCAAACATGAAGTGGGAGTGAAGTAAGTTTCTTGTAGGGGGTGACTTGCTCTTTAAACTCCTCCACTTGAGGTAGGACCTCTCTCCCGACCCGGTGTTGGCAAGCCACCCTTCCGGTCGAGAAATATGCATGAAAGGTTCATTAACAAAACATTTACTGCCAAAAATTCTAATATTGTAAATTGTATAATATTGTAATGTGGGATAGGTGCACACAAGCTTCTTTACTTCAGCCTACTCCATTTGAGCATTGTTGTTGTGAAATTTGAAAGAATACAACAAATGTAACTGCTCAATGAATGTGCTAAATAAATAAATAAATCAGTAAAAGTGGGCCTACACTTTTTTCTTAACACATTAGCAGTGGTCTCTAGAATAAATGAATGTCTTGTGAGTCGTTCTCTGCGGAAGAAAAGCTCTGGCGCTCCTGTTTCAGGAAGTAGAAGTCAGAGGTGTGACCAAGTCACTGCTTTGCAAGTCACAAGTAAGCCACAAGTCTTTCCTGTCAATTCTCGAGTCAGGTCTAAGTCAAAGACAACCAAGTCCAAGTCTATGCTATTCTATCGTGTGTCACCATTATAAAACATCAAAAGATTTTTATCTAAACATACAGTAAATAAATGGTAAATGGCCATTATTTAGAAAGAAAGAAAGAGAAAGAAAGAAAGAAAGAAAGAAAGAGAAAAAAACATCACAAGGCGTTTTGCAAAAACAAAAATTTTAAATATAAAAAAAAGATTTCAAAAAATGATCAAAAACATGCTTAAAATAAGCAAAAATACATGATTTAAATAGCACCTTTGTAGAATAATGCACTTTACTTCACACTTAACACAAACACCCACACACACACACACACACGCGCGCGTGCATGCGTACACATTCACGATTTGAATGAAGTTTTGCTTTTGGCTGCACTGCCTCTAATTTACTTGTTGTTTTGACCCCAAACACTTCAGATTTTTTTATAAAAATGACAAAAATACAGCAAATGGTAATGTCATCACAAAAAAATCATCAATCTAACTAATTCTCTAGTTACATTTGTGGGTTAAACCCAATGAATGTCATTCTGGTTTTATTCTTAAATGAGTCCAAAAACATCAAAGAGTGAAATACCCCAAAGAGTGACGACTGGAGGAGGAAAAAGCTATTAGCTAATTACAGACTTTGCCTCGGCAAAGCTGCAGCAGTCATTAATGTACAAAGGAAAATATGACAGCTCTAGCTCATCCTTGGCCCTAAGCTGCTCAACTGGAAACTCAAATATTTATTTGAATTTTCCAGGACCATTCAAAATTCAAACCTGGAGGAAGATTTCATCACTTCTAATGCAACCAAAACCCAGATCATTTCTATAAACTATCTCCAAAACACCACTTGAACTGTGTGAAAAGCTGCTTTGTAAACACAACTATCTTTCTTTCCCTTCAAATGGAACAAGTACATCAAAGCTCTAAGAGTAAAGATGCAGCACATCAGACTAGCTGAGCTTGGTTTTGTTTGACTCTGGAAGAGACGGCGCATTTAGGTGGCAGCAAACATGAGGGTAAGTTTCAAAAGACAGCAGACGCTGGAATGGTGTTGCAGTGGCCTCAAAGTAAAATAGAAAGCTGTTAATTATTTTATGTTTGTTTAGTCTTTAAAACAATCAGAACAGCTCCTTCCTGTAAATTAACGTCATCTTTATTCACCTTCGTTGTACGCTCTTCTATTATTAACTCTAGCTTTTTTTAAAAGATGGAAGTGATGACTGAAAACTATGTGAACTCAAAACTGTGGTGATCAAGTTCACTCCTTTTTCGAACACACTTGCAGTGGTGTCTTGTGTAAATGAACGCTTTGTGTCAATCTCTAAGGGGGAAAAAAAGCTCTGGCGCTCCTGTTTCAGGAAGCAGAAGTGAGCTAGAGCGTCGGATGGCAGGATTTAGAGTCTTATTTTTGGATGTTTGGACATATTGTCTTTGATTGGCTAGCAGCCATGTGACTCTACCGCTGATTCCATTTGCTTTGATGTTTTATCTCCACACATAACACAAGGCTGAAGGAGTTCTGCCATGTGGTGGAGCTGCTAATGCTAACAGTTAGCTTTTACTAGTCGAGACGTTCTCTGCTGTTTCCTGGTTGCTTAACCGAAACCAACCTGCCCCGTTGCGAGTCAAGATGGGTGAGTCCACTAAAGTTAAGTGACTGTGACGAAGATCTGCCTGGCTTTTCTGATCCGGGTGTTTCCCCGTCTATTTTCTATTAGTGGCTAATGCATGAAATAGAGGTAGAAGACTATTTTTATGCATGTTAAACTCCGAAAGATTGATCATATTTATAAAGCAACAAGTAAAAAAAGCTTTCTCAGTGAACTTGGTCTTTTGTGATGAACATTGTGATGAAGAGTTTGGTGAAACTATGTAAGAAAGTTGAGTTTATGGATTTTGTGTTGTTAGACCACAGGAAGCATGAAGTCTTCAGCTTCCAGCACCAAAGCAGGACATTTCTTGTTCTTGCAATCATATGAACACAATAAGATATGATAAAAACATACAAGTCCATTTTCTAGCTGCTTTATTGATGCACACAAAGAGAAGGAAGAAGAATGCTCCCAAAAGGAGCGAGGCTTCAGTCAAACAAACTAACAATACACTTTGTGCTGTGTGTGCAGTTGCAGCTGTAAATAATTCATCTCTGCTGTACAGGAACAAACATTGTTGGGGGCAAAGCGACAGTATAGCCGATCTGTGGGTGTCCGCCTTCCAGCTCTTTTGCCCCATTTTCATCTCCTAGTGCACCACTTTCTGAATGCTTCCTCAGCAAACTGCTGTTTGCTTCTCCTTTATAATAAAAAGTCCATAATCTTTTACTGGCTGCTCATAATGCATTTTCATTTCCAAATCGTGGTCACCTCTGAGCATACAGAGAAAATATTGCTTTTGCAGGAAGGCAGAGAAGGCAACGAGTCTTTGCAAGATATCATCTTGTTGCAGCTGAGTCTCAGCAGGAAGTCAGACTAAGCTAGTTCCTCTCAAAAAGGGATCAGGACTCTTTTTGGGGTCATGAACTGAGGGTTGGGAACTTCCCCCAAACGCCAAGCATTTGCAAGGATTTTCAGTGCGCTTGACTCAAAGTCACCATGATTGTCTTAAAGTCGGCGCATTGGCCATACAGTGAGTGGTGTTTACGTGATTGTGTCAAAGGAGCGTCTTAAGGTTAGAGAATCACCTTCATGAATCAAGTAAAATTTTAACACAAAACACTTAATCATTGCAAGAGATTAAACTTCTTTTAGGATTAGTTGTTGATGCTGTTTGTGTTTTTCTTTTTTATTGGATTATTCAGTAAGTAATAAACGAGGAGATAATAGTTTTAAAATTGTGATGAGATGTGTGTACATGATTTATTATTATTATTATAAAGATAATAACTTTTTTAAACATAAATTGGGCCTCTGGTGTTTATTTGTTTATTTTATGACTTAATTACATTTTTAGACGTGGTTATCCATTTTTACAGCGTTTTTCAGCATTAGCTTTAGCTTTACCATAAGGTAATTAAGAGTGAGATACAAGGAAAACACAAACCCAACCTGTGCTTAACCTACATTCAGATTCATAATTCATGAGATTATTCACAATAATCCTGGATAATACCTGCAGCCGGCTGTCCACCTTCAGCTCAAAAAAAGTTCTAATTTAGCTGCAATATATATAGAACTTACATTTCATTTGTACAGTTTAAATAGCTCCCATCTGATGATGAATACTAATGAATATTTTACTTCCAACAGAATACATTAGCATCCAAACAGCGAACACTGGATGAGAGCATTACAGAAGTAGAACAAATGTGAATTTAAGCAGCTCAGAATATAAATATGGAAATAGTCTGAATCTAATTTATTCTACATCCAGAAACTAAATTAGCTCACTTTGTGGGCTGTTTTTCAGTTCAAAAGCACTGTTTCCAAATCAATTCTCCGTAATTGTGTTTTTAGAAATCCATAAACAAATACTGCAGGTTTCATGGGGTCGCAGCTACTAGTAGCATCTGGTTTTCTCAGTTGTTTTTCATACAGTCAGATATTATTGATGTGTGGCTGACATTAAAGCCGCTGGATGGATTTAGATTTTTTTTCATCGGGTTTTTGGATACACCACAGCTCAATGTGTCTCTCAGGTTCCAGCTAAAGATTATAGTCATTAGTTATTATAGACTCGCTGCTTCAATTGGCCTTAAACAACAAGTTTTCTCAAATGTTTTTTGGACTTTATACTGAAAAGTTTCTTCTATTTGGTCAAATAGAAGAAACTTTGCAGTATAAGTACAGAAAAAAACAGCATCATTAACTTACTAATTGTGTTTTTGGACCCTTTATTTGGTGTGCTGCCGGGGGGGGGGGGGGGGGGGGGGGGGCTGGGATCCTGTTTCCCCCAGCGAGAGCAGCCATCTACGGCGCCCATCTACTGAACAGTCACAGGTGGGAGGGAGATCTTGGGGGAAGCAAAGAGTACATTGACTCTTGCAGATTGATGACCTCGCCAGACTGAGTCCCCCAATCCAAAGGGGGGGGGGGGGGGGGGTTTCACAGCATCTGTCTGCATTCCATCGTGGGAGTTTTATTTGCTTGCCGCTCAAGACTACCAGGGCGTCAGATTCAGATAACAAGAATTTGTTTGGGTCAGGCTGAGATAATTTTCCTCTCTGCCTTCAGTCTTTAAACTGATCATTCCAGTCCTTCAGTGAAGCCAATTTAGGGTTTTTAAACCTGTCCATACCGTCTGGTGACCCTCTCCCAGATGACATCCATTTTGCACACTAATACCGGTATCGCAGCTAGAACATTGTCCAGCTTACGATTCACCTCGAGTAACGTCCCAGTCTGTGAAGTCTCCACACGGACGGTGCTTTCCGTGGGTGCGGGTCGCCCTCCAATCGCTCCCGTCTTCCCAAATTTCCAGAAAAACAGATATCCTCCCACTCCAATCAGGAGAAATCCAGTGATCATCAGGCAGAATATCCACACGTCTTTGATATCCTCAATGGACAGCTGGCTGAGGAATTTGATCTTCCACTCCTTCCAGGAATCCAAAATATAACCCACCAGGTGTGTCCCCTGTGGACATGTGGGAGCCCCCTGCTCCTTTCTCATTGTTGAAAAAATTTTATCGATTGCATTGAAGGACCAGTTTATCAAATCCATGGTTAGTAAAAATAGAGTTTTTCAGAAGAAATGCAGATAAGCGCTCTGTGGGCAGACAGGACAAAGAGCCTTGGGAAAAAAAGATAAGGGAGCGAAAGAGAGAAGCGTCTGTACTCCTCGAGTGCCTTGAAGAGGAATTTGCTAAGATAAATTTGAACATATTTTAAATGGGAACTAGGGAGTTTTGGCTTGCTTTTAGCACCCCCTAGTGTCTGTTTGCAGAACCAAAAGCAAAACTTATCTTCTGCTTCTGCATTCATCTTTTAATCTGACTTTAATTGAATTCAAATTCAATTCAAATTCAATAAAAAAAAAACTTTAATCGTCCCCGAGGGGCAATTGTTTTAGTACAGAAGAATTGGTAATGTGGTCATTCGCAACAACAGTTGCGCTACCGTTAATTCGATGAAAAGGGGATCACATGAGGATAAATTGGGGGAGGGAAAAAAGGCATACCAGAGTTACTCCCAGCAGGGCGTAGCTTTACTATGCAAAAAAAAAAAAAAAACGCCTCAAACATATAAGCACGAACATCAACAATTGACATTATGAGACACCGAGAGGAAGGCGCGGGGGGGGGGGGGGGGGGGCTGTAGCCACAGGTGGGAGGGAGATCTTGGGAGGAGCGCAGAGCACGTTGACACCTGCAGGTTGATGACCTCGCCAGGCTGAAGTCCACCAATCCGAAGGCGGGGGAGGTAGGTCGGGTTTTCACAGCATCTGTCTGCATTCCTACGTGGGGGTTTGTTGTTGGCATTCACAAGGCTGCCATGGCGTCAGATTCGGATAACAAGACTTTGTTTGGGTCAGGTAGAGATAATTTTCCTCTCTGCCTTGAAGTCTGTAACTGATAATTCAAGTCCTCCAGTGAAGCCAATTCAGGTTTTTAAAACATCTCCACACCGTCCAGTGACCCTCTCCGAGATGACATCCATTTTGCGCACTGATACCGGTAACGCAGCTAGAACATTGTCCAGCTTACGATTCACCTCAAGTAACGTCCCCGTCTCTGAGGTCTCCACACAGACAGTGTTTTCCGTGGGTGCGGGTCGCCCTCCAATCGCTCCAGTCTTCCCAAATTTCCAGAAAACCAGATATCCTCCCACTCCAATCAGAAGAAATCCAGTGATCATCAGGCCAAATATTCACACATCTTTGACATCCTCAATGGACAACTGAGAGAGGCATACGATCTTCCACTCCCTCCAGGAATCGAGCATATATCCCGCTGCGTGTGTCCCTTTCGGGCAAGTGGGAGCCCCCTCCTCCGTTCTCATCGTAGAAAAAATCGTGTCAGTCGCGTTGAATGACCAATTAATTAAATCCATTCTAAAAAATAGGGTTTTTCAGAAGAAATGCAGAGAAGCGCTCTGTGGGCAGACAGGACAAAGAGCCTTGGGAAAAAAAGATAAGGGAGCAAAAGCAGAAGCGTCTGTACTCTGCGAGTGCCAGAAGCAAGTTTTAACCTTATTCTAACAGCTGAAATGTCTCCCCAGGCTTAAATTGGCCTGGGGCACACCGGTGGTGGACGCGCTGCGCCACGCCTGCGCGGCACCTGCGCCATCATTTTAAATAGAAGCTATTATAGTTAACGAGAGTGGGCACACGGGGAGCACGGCGCCGCGTCCCAGAAGCGCCACACCTAGGTGCGGAAGATAGGTGCCAGTTCTATCTCAAGCGCTGCGGCGCCACGTCTGTTTATGACATTGTGGAGTACTTTAAAACAGACGTTATGACACAGAATGGCTTAACAGCACAAACTCAACCGCCGGTACAAACCCAGCTGCAGTTTTGATAACTTTAAAGTACTAATGATCTTAAAATATTCAAATAAATAGTGTTCTTCTCATTTTTAAAGAATGAGTCTCAAAAAACACAACGGCAAGTCTGATCACATATAAACAACAGAGTCACTTCCTGCTTTCTGCTCTCAAGTCCCGTGTGATGTCGTGACTATCGCGTGACTTTCCAGACTTATCTAAATCTCCTCCTCTGGTGTGCCCCAGATTTTAGTGTCTACATGAGTGATTCATCATCAACAAATCAGTTTTGTTCCTGATCTAAAACATGCAGGAAAGGTGCAGGAGCCAGACTGCAGTGTCAGGTATGCCAGCTCCATTTTTTCAGTCTCAAAAGAGCAGTCCACAAGTTGCAAGTGGAATGTTCTGGCCACAGGGGGCGATACAGGCTGGGTGGCCTTTCATTAACCCTGTAAAGGGTAATTTTAGCACAAACTGGCTCAAGAAAATTATTTAAAAATATGAAAATGTTGCAATGTATGGCTTCAATATGCATTGTATACTTTGTATTTTCCTCATTTTACGGCATCATATGAGCTAAACATGTGGTTATTAAATAAGTTCAACTTTGTTTTTGGGTAAACTTTTAAAATTCCAAACACATTTTGCTGTTATCAGCAAACCAAAACCCAGGAATTAAACAGTTTTCTGTCTTCGCAGCAAATGCAGCGGGATTTGACGATGAAGCTGGGAAGAGAATTAAGGTAAGAAGGCTGGATTTTTCTAGTCTGAGCTGAGACGGAGACACAACAAACCCCTGCAAATCTTACTGAACGGGATATTTTGAGACTAAAAAGATCTCACACCTGGGTCCAAACATATGAATGAGGTCCTTTCAGATGCCTAAACACATTTTTGTTTCTTTATTTGTCCTTTTTGGATTCCGTTATGAGTCATTAACTTTGACATTGATGCTTTTTAGAACTTTTATTAACTTTGCAAAGTTCATTTCAGAAGATCTGTGTCAATCTGATGTTTAAGTACAGAAACAGGTTGTGTCAGACTATTCAGGAGTTAGAACTGCAGTAATGATGCCAAATAGTAGAAATTCTTGTTTTAAAGCTGAATATAATAAGTGCTGATGCTAATTTCGGTGGTATAAATAATTCTCATTTACTTTTAAACTCTTAAAATTTGAAATCACTGTCACAATAAAAACATTTGTGAACAGCCCTTCATAATTTATTTGCAAAGAGCAGAAAATAAAAATGAATTTTATGTTCTTGTCTCTCTTCTGAAAAAACAAAACAAAAGAGATCAATGCTAGATCTTCAGAGTAAAGCACTTTTCAGAAGAAAAAGAGATTTGAAATGCAGATTTTCAGTAAAAAGCTATTGCGACTGTAAGAATTTGGTTGATCTACGTTCCTACCCTCACCTATGGTCACAAGCTTTGGGTTGAGACTGAAAAAACAAGATTACAGAAACAAGTGAATGAAAAGAGTTTTCTCCGCAGGGTGGCTGGGCTCTCTCTTAGAGATAGGGTGAGAAGCTTGGTCATCCGGGAGGGGCTCGGAGTAGATCCGTTGCTCCTCCACATCGAAAGGAGCCAGTTGAGGTGGTTTGGGCATCTGGTCAGGATGCCTCCTGAACGCCTCCCTGGTGAAGTTTACTGGGCACGTCTAACTGGGAGGAGACCCAAGAGAAGACCTAGGACATGTTGGAGGGACTATGTGTCTCACCTGGCCAGGGAATGCCTTGGGATTCCCCTGCAGGATCTGGCCCAAGTGGCTGGGGAGAGGGAAGTCTGGGCCTCTCGGCTTAGGCTGCTGCCTCCACGACTCGACTCCGGATAAGCAGTTGAAAATGGATGGAAGGAGATGATGTCCACAAAACTTAAATATTACAGAATAATAACAAGAAAAAGATGAACCAAAGGAAAAAGAACATTGCTTTTTGTCATTGCTCAAAAAATGTGCATGTAATCTAAAGAAATTATAATAACATAAATTTGCTTTAGAAATGTAATTTGTTTTGCAGAAATGTTTGCTTGAATGTAGTTGTACTCAATTGTGATTTTTGTTTTTGGTCTTATTACACAAACATGTAAAACTGTGAAGTTTTTAATAAAAAGGTCTTTTAGGGAATATAGTTTTAGGGGATCTATAGGACCAAGTCTTACTTGAACAGAGTCATTTTAGTTGCTAAGAACTTCTTTGCTGTGATGGTCGTTTCTTAATGCCAGCTTTCCCGTCAGTAATAGCCCCGCTCTTATCGCTCCATCCTCATGTGAAATCGCTCCTTCTGTTAGTCCTCTCCTGCCTGGACCCTGCAGACAAGTCTATTACAACCTCAGCCTTGTTTGGCCCCAACAATGCCGGGAAAGAAGGACGAATGGCAGATAAAATAAGAGAGACAAGTATTCTCTCAGCCAAGGCAATGAGTTAGCCTGCAATAAATCTTTCATTTCTTACAGAGGCAGGAGAGAATCTGAGCCTTAGAAGAAAAAAAAAATCAGCCTCTTGCTGGGTCTAGGACAACAACACAGCTCTCTGACTGCCAGAAGTCCTCAAATAACAGTTTATTTTTTTCTTTTTAATGTTTAACATGAGTCGAAGGCTTGTTGAAACAAATCACACAAAACCAGACAAGATGTGGACGTGTGGGTTCCACTTAAAGGTGCCTTATGGAAGAGTGACATCCTGTGGTCAAATTTGGGTACTGCAGCCCATTTTCTAAACAAACGAGTGACTTTCTCACTGCTGTTCTGCAAGTTTCGTGGCTGTTTCCAGTTACGGTTGAGCGGCAGAAAATTCTAGATGACGAGCAAGATGAGTCGTACACAGTAAGTTGATGAATAGATAAATACACTTTTTTGTAACATCAACTCTGGTAAATGAAAAAGAAGCTTGAGAAATTTTTATAGCCGACTATTTGCTTCTAATTTACCGTTAGCACTGTTAGTTCAATGTTAGGCACTAGCCTTCATTACTCAATACTTGCGTACAACAAAAAATATGCTGTGGCTAATTTGGGGTACAAGAAAAACTTCTGGGTCGCTCCTTTTGACTGCCTTAGGATTTTTGCAAAACACTGCCAACCAGTGTTCAATTACAAATGCCAGGGCAGTAGCAATAGCCGGCACAGACTTGGCAACCCCGCAGGTTCACAGATTGTAAACAAAGACCCTCTATAGCTGACATAAACTGACAACCCCTCGGCCAGCTAAGAAGAAAATCTGTTTAAATGTAACCTTCCTTCCAACATGATTAGACTGTTTTGTGCTTTTATTTCACTGTAGAATTCTTACTTGTGCCTTTAAAGAGGCAATGTGTAGTTTTTACTGTTAATCCCTGGAAAAATCCATCAAAACGTTGTTGAAAATGAATAAAATGATGTCCGGTTGTTGAAAAATATTGGTGGCTTTGTAACACCATAAAACTCAGATCTAAAGTATATAGTGCGCGGGACAAGCTTCTTTATTAGATGCCATATTAGACGCCATGTTGCTTCTGGCCGACTCGGGGTCCTGCGCCTGTCGATGACATCGCACTAGATTGGCTGGATGTACGACTTACGGAAGTTGCCATGTTCAAAAATATTTAAGCAGCAAGAACACAAATGTAATAACAAAACTGCTAAACTATTTCCAAAACCTATGTAAAAGAACAGAATCAAAAAAGAGAAGGAATACATTTTGGCTGATTGGTATTGTTGTAGTATGACGATGTCATCAGCAGGCGCAGGACACCGAGCAGATCTGGAAAGTGCAACACCAGAAAACAAAAATCGGCATTGTATTCTCTCTAATTAACTGAAGGACCGTCAAAGTCTGAGGAGTCAAGTTGAGGTTGCATGCTTTCTTCTCCAGGTAACATTTACCATAACATTTTTTAAGCGACAGTAATGGTGATACGGTGTAAAACTACCCTGAAATGTACGTACTGCTCCCTAGCGGCAGGAAACTACACACTTTACACTTTAATGTGTAAATCCCCTGAAAACCAGAAGTCCTTCAGCATAAAAATATTCTTTATACATGTTGTTCCTATAAATATTTAATGCTAACTCCACATTTGGTAATATGCTCAATCACTCAATAATAGTTTCACATGCAGTCTGACACAAACTAAAGAAATTCTACAAGATTCAGCCAAACATCCAATAATAAATTACTTCCATTTTGTTTAAAACTACGGAAATTTTCCGGCAATAAGAAATCCCAATTAAGAAAATTCCAAGCAGAAGAGAAAAATCACTTCAAAATTTTTGTCATGCTAAAATCTCAGCCCCAAGGCGATCCGCTCCAGTCATGGACATCTATTTTTCAAGAAGCAATTTGGCATCTTCTCCATTTTTCTTTTTTAAATGAGACACTGCAGCTTTTGAAAGTCACTTCTGAGCACTCGCGAGCTTCAAAAGGAACTGCGAAGTAGGGTGTGTGATCACACAATTATAGAAGTTTCATAATTTCTGAAAAAAAAGTTTGCCCACAAAAATGCATAACCTTAATTATTTCCTATCTGCCAAGAACACAAAACAAAAATCTATTAAACTATTGTTTACAGTGTTCACTGACTAGAAATTTCTTTATTAAATAAAAGAAATCAAAATGGTAAAAACTGAAAATTGATTGTGAAACTGCAGAACAATTTAATTTGGGTCAGTACTGAAGAAAATTGTATTAATCTTTTATTTAGCACAATTCTTGACTATATTGTTAACAAATGACTGTTGTTGTTGTTGTTGTTCTTAATATTAGATTATTTTTACCATGTGAAGAAACTATTAAAAATACAATCCAGGATCCAAAATTACAAAAATTACTTATTTAGCATTGTTGGCTTTTATTAACTCAAATGGATCTTCTAGTTTCCTTTGAGCATAAATCCATAATTTATTTATCAAACACCACATTCACGGCATGGATTTAATCATGTGTGACTTTAGCTAAAGTAAAAACTAAACTTGTGTAGATGAGATTTCTTTATAAAATCTACAAAAAGCAGATAAACAGTCTTAGAATCCCCACAAAATGCTGTTTTTAGGTGTTTTTAAGCCTCTCACCGCCTGCTGGAGCTGAATTTCCGGTCCGCTTTCCTCCCAGAACCAGAGTGATCAAACATCAGCTGCGCGGGGACGACCCTCCCACCTTGACCCTGGTGAGATAATAAAATGTGATCACGCGCTCCTTAATGATGAACTCGTCCGCCTCCAGACGCGTCGCGCGACTGAGAGGATGGCGATGGAGGAAAAGGGAGGGGGGAGAGGGAGGGGAGAGGGAGGGGAAGGGGGTTGGGGGGGGGGGGGGGGGGGGGTTGAGGGCATCGTTGCTCAGACTGAGTTTAGGTTGTTGATATTTACTGGAATAGACAGTAAGCTGCTGTTGATGCAGCCATGTTGAAGGAATCAGAAGTGGGAGGGGCTAAACATATTTTTTGTGTATTGGATATCACATTATTATTATTATTATTATTATTATTATTATTATTATTATTCCCATTCATGAAGGGGAAAGGCTGGAGAAAAGGTTTATATCTGTGTTGTTTACTTGTTGTAAAAACTTTAAAAAAATTCTAACGCCTATAAATATTTTTTCAGAAGCTACTGCAGGGTACTTTATTTTGAAAAAATGACTAAATAAACTGCAAACTAATTACAAGTGAAACTTGAAAAATAAGAATCTGTTGTAAACATTCATTTATTTCAGTAATTCAACCTAAAAGACCTAAACTTCTCTTTTTAACCACTCCTCACATTCACCCTCTCACATGCAGACTCATGCCCCGAATAAACACATCTTCACAGCTTTCACCTCTGCTTTTCGAACCTCGTTGTCCTTACATGTGCTTCACTCTCTGATCATGAGTGTCTGTGTGGATGAGGTGCTCCAGCAAATCCATCCAAAACTCAGACTGCTAGCTCTCCCCAACTTAAAATTGTTCTAAAGTGAACACCACACATCATCTGTACATCTGAGCAGGAAGATTGAGGCCGGGGTTCTCTGCTCGATTCTGCCCCCGGTGAGAAGGATTAACTCCTGGGTCATGGACTGGTGGTCTCCATGAGTATCACTACTGGGTCTTGGGCGATATAGAGTGTATGGGGAGAAGGCATGAGTGTTTGATGTTTATTCCTGTTTATGCGTGTGTTGGTGGGTGTGTGTGGGAGAGTGTAAATGTAGGGGGCTGCAGAGGTGCATGAGCCCTATCAGAATCTAGGGCTCCTGCCGACGGATGCACCAGTAGCTCTTCAATTCAATTCAAAGATACTTTATTAATCGCAGCGGGAAATTAGAGTTTCAGTACACACAATTCTGAGATCAGACAGACATACATAGACACATGACAAGAATTGGTGACTGTGGTCATTCGCAACCCGAGACGCGCTACCTTAATAGAGAGCAGAGGGTTTACATGAGGACTGGGTCAGGTGGAGGGAAAAAAAGGCACTTCAGAGCTACCCTCCACAGGGAGGGCAGCTTTGCTATGCAAAAAACACCTCAGACAGAAATGCAACAGACTTCAGACATAACACAACATAAGTGTCCTCTAGGTGGGGAGGTAGGGTTGGGGACTCTCCACACATCAGTGCATGCAGCCGCTATAAGCAGCGCTCGCCACCTCCGTCTGGACAGGAGTAGAAGGTCGTTGGGTTTAGAGGGCACAGTGACCCCTGGAACGATTCGGCGGCCTTCACAGCTCGCAGTCCCGCCCAGGCTGGGATAGGGAGACAGAGCTGCCATGGCGACGGCAGCATTCCACATTTCATCTGAGGGGGAGTATTCACTTCAGCCTCACAGGCTCAAGGGCACCAGAATCAGATAAGAACTTGTTTTGGGGCTAGACAGAGATAATTTCCTCTCTGTCTTAAAGTTACTTTGGTCCTCAACTTCTCAAAATCCAATAATGGCATAATTAATCTATCTCAATCCGTGCTGATTCGTCCACTCGCTCCTTGATCGCAACCATCTTTTTTGTCAGAGCCTGAATCTCAGCCAAAGTTCCAAGCTTACAACTCATCTCAACAATTATATGAGTCTGTGAATTCACAGCGTGGTGTAATCTATCCCTGAGCTCCGGGAAAGAGCCAATAGTCCTTAACAGCTTGTTAATTTTCCGGTAAACCAGATAACCACCCAGGCCAAAAAACAGGAAACCTGACACCAACACCACGAATATCCAGACGTCTTCAGAATCCTCTACAGACAGTTGAGATAAGCAGATCAGGTTCCACTGTTTCCAGGAGTCCATGATATGCCCAGCTGGCTCTGTCCCATGGGGCAATCGGGAGCCCCTTCTCCCGTTCTCATTGTTGAGAACATTTTGTCAGTCGCATTGAGAGACCAGCTGACCAGGTCCATTTTTAATCATTTCCAGTTTCAAGAAAAAATGTAGAAGCGCTGTACACCCAAAGACAGACAAAAAGCCTTGGGGATAAGATAGGGAGGAGAGGGGGAAAAAGAAATGTCTGTACTGTCCAAGAGCCGGAAGAGTGCTGGGATGTGCGTTGACTCACTCCCAGCGGGTGCTTAGTGGGTTCTGGTAGCTCCTCACCTGGTTGGGTTCCTGCCGGGGGATGGGGGTGCCCTGGAGCCTTGGTTCTCTGAATTCATATCACGGTCTGCTCAAGGATAGCTGGCTGCAGGCGGGATGTGTGGGGTCGTCTCTGCAGCCCCCTGAGGTTTCTGTACTTCTGCTGGACAGCTCCCCTGGAGCTCTTTGCAGCTCTAGTTGGGTGAAGTCCATAGTCCCACCTGTGGTGATCCTCCTGACATGTCTTTGGGCTAGACGTTTCTCGTGGCGTGGTTCTGGGCCTGGGAGAGAAATCACACACAACTGCACATGCATGTGCACACTGGTGTTCACAACATACTTAACAGGTCTTTGGCTGCCACTTATGATTTTGTACTACTCACCCAGAACATCATCATTGCTGAACATGCATATGTTGTATATGATGCTGTAGCCGTTATGTTTTTGTTCTTTCCTTTCTCTCTCCGCAGGCGTCAAAGCAGTTTCCTAAAATGTGTTCACTAACCCCACCCCCACCGGTTCTCTTTTTCTAGAAGTTTGTTTACACAGCAGTAGTTTTCATGTGAAATTAAAACGGTTACGCACTCGTCTGACTGCATCATTGCCAGACAGGACATGGAAAAATAAAAAAAATATATATTAAAAATTGTTTAGACTCTGCAGGTTTTTTAAAGTTTTACCTATGAGCACAGATTAAAAACTCTTTTTATTATCAGTCCTTGAATCAGTCAGCCATTGACAAACGACGCCTGCAGCCACAAGGATGAACTGGTGTCGTGTCTGCAGAGAAGCAAGTCATTTGACAGTTTGTCAAAAACACAAAGGTTGTTTTTGTTTATTGAGCTGCAGTTTTTCTACTCTCAGCGTGAGACGTGTCATTTTAAACTGTAAGATCACTAAAGGGAGACCCTAAAACAGTGACATGTTTGTGTTTGAGTTTTGGAGCTGGTTGTGACGTTAGTCACACAACTTTTTCACCATGTCATCTTTAAATGTCTGAACCATTTTTGAAAATTAGAATGTCTGACAGGTGATCGCTACCGTATAAAGAGGTGCACGTCGTACAGATCAGTCAACCTTGAGATTAACGATTTAGCTCAACGTGCTAAAATCTCCTGCAACATTCTTCTGTTTGTTTTAAACAAGTAAGGCGTGTCCCCGTCGTCTGACTGAAAGCTCTTGGACAGCTTGGACATGCCGACACCATTTGTTTGATCTTCAACGGCCCCTGGTTGAGAAATGAGGTGTCGTTCCATCCCAACACGCTGAGGATGAAGTAAGTTGTGGCTGTATATTGAATGTCTACATCAGGCATGTCCAGAGTGTGGCACAGGGGCCCGTTTCCAGCCCCTGAAGTGATTACACGCTGCCTCATCAGCTCCACAACAGAGGGATTTGACTCTTCAGCAGACTACTGATTGAGAGTTTAACATTGTTGTGATTAAGAGGCCCAATAATGAATTATCATTAATCGTCATTAAGGTACACTGTGTGATTTCTGGCCCATTTTCAGACGATTTTCATCCTGTGGGAGAATCTTCGAGTCTATCGTTGTGTGTCGTGTATACAGGGATAACAAAGAGATGCTCACCACCTCTCGACCAGCTCCCAATTGGATATGATGCAGTCGCACAAAAATCAAATATGTTAGAATTGGTGCTTGCCCCTCATGAGGGTATCGCACCGTTGAAGCATCGCTACGACCCTAACAGACCAGACCTGCTCCCCCACGAGAAGTCCGTGATTACAGACTTGGGTGTCTAAATAGACTCTGGTCTACAATTTGATAGTCAGGTGAACTCTGTTGTTCATTCGTGTTTCTATCAGTTAAGGCGCTTAACTAATATTAAGTCGATCTTAACTAAACAGGAGTTGAAAACTGTAGCCAATGCTTTTGACATCTCTAGTGGGCCATTCCCATCTGTACCGGGTCGGCCCGGGCCGGGTAGCGTAGGTTGTTTACATATCTGGGTGGCCTGGTATTTTTCCGGGCCAACCAAGGCTCATTCTCAGCCCTCTTCTCGAGGGGGTCTGCTTCAGGCCGACCAGGGCCAACACACCCACTGCTGACAGCAAATTCACACCTTCCATTAGAGCAAGCCTCTGATTGGTGGGTAGAATCAGCCCACATGGGCTTAAGGCAAGGATGTGTGGAATCAACCGGGCCAGGCTGGGGCCACTCGGCCCGGGTCGACCCGGTATGTCGATGCCCGGTACAGATGGGAATGGCCCACAAGCTAGAGTACTGCAACTCCCTGTATGCTGGCTTGAGCCAGTCCTTAACCCTTTGATGCATAATGGTCACTACAGTGGACAGGTATTCAAAATTGTTATTTATTTATTTTTGCTATTAAGCACAGCTTTTGAAGACTTTATTGCATGTGAGCCCCTCCATTTGGACTTCAGTAAGGCAAGCCACCATATTTCATGTTCAGAATGCACGTTGTCCACTGAGATGGACATGTAATAAAGTATTTGTAAATTAACAAAATGTTACCAAAAATATTTGCTGAAATTTGTTTCATTCACACCTAAAGATGAATGAAAAAAATTGTTTAAAAAATCATGGTTGAAGATCTCATAATTCATGCATCAGAGGGTTAAAGACTCGGCTCCAGCTGATCCAAAACGCTGTTGCCAGACTTCTTTATTGAGCACGTGAGTGGAAGCATGTCACTCCTGTCCTGACAGCTTTGGACTGGTGAAGAGGTGCATCTTGTTCAAAATCCTGGTCCTTGTTTTTCAACCCGTCTGGATCAGCGCCATCATCACATTTGCCTCCAGTTCGATAAAAACAATCAGATTCTTCAAAGCTTGTTGGAAATTTTAAAATTTGTCATTTAAATGTAGTTAAATGAAAATATTGTACGTTTAGCATAGCAAAGCCAATGCAGGCACATTTCAGCTGACTGAGCTCTCTTTTTAGTTCACCAGAGAAATGTCTAATGGATGGTAAAGTCATGCATGTTCAGGCATAAAAAAAAAAGCCAATTCTTTCTAGTTACCATGGGTGCCAAAGTAGATTAGTTGTTGATAAGATTATGTTTTTCTTTATTGGTCCAGATTTTTAATAATGTGCATACACAAAAAACATAAGTTTTTAAATCCTCCCCTTATTTATGGTTTAAAAGCTTTGATGTGCATCTGTCATCTGATAAAGGGACAAATAATCGTTTATGCAGCCACCTTGTTGCTGTTCGCTGTTCATTTGAATGCATTTCCTGCACCGCGTTCCAGGAACTCGACGAGGCTTCATTCTTTTTGTGCACAAAAAGATGCTGCATTAGATGCCATATGTTCTCTGTTGTTGCTTTGGAGTGTGCATCAGCACTAAATGGTAAATCTTGCGCCAACAAAGACAAATGATTACCAACTGACATGATCCGCATTATCTCTGAGTGGGGCTTTAGGTTTTCTTGAGCCATTTAACATGAAAAAGGCAAGCAGATAATAGATTAGATCACCACAAGGGACATGTTACTCCACTGTGATTGGTTGCTTTGATTTCAGGTGACTTGTGATGCTCCGGGGGACAAACTGCCACTACATGGAATGTGCCATTGGGTATTTTGGGTTTCAGAGCTCAAAGAGATGTCATCTTGCTTTTGTGTTTTTCTGTACTCAAAACTTTACAACACTCAAACAACTTGAAGCTACAATAGCAAGTTTGAAAAACAATTTAGCTAAAAACTAAATTTTCATGCATCTTAACAATGTTCTAACATAGCATGAATATATCGTGGGGATTAGTGATAAGATAAAGTGGTTCTCTCGCATTTGGCTAAAAACCTGCACCGATAACACCTTTTGTAAAGAAAGCAACTATTGGAGCATCTAGTTGTCGGTCTGGCTGAACCACCACACTTCCCTGGGTCCTCCAATCATGACACACTCACGTATTTAGCAACAGCACACCACTGGTGTGTGTGTGTGTGTGTGTGTGGTGGTGATGGTGGTGGTGGTGGTGGTGGGGGTGGGGGTGGGGGGGTCCGTGATCGTGTTTGCGTTCAAAACCTCACTTGTTTGCAGATTCGCAAAGCAGCTTTAAAATAAGTATGAGTCACTTGAAAAAAGTAAACTAATGTGCAAGATATTTGAACATTTACCCTGCAATACTCTTAAAATGACATTTTACAAAATGTTGCAGAAAATTAGTTTAATTAGAATTTATATGAAAGGGAACCTTGTTTTGAGTTTTCAGAATG
Organism: Nothobranchius furzeri; assembly: GCF_043380555.1. Taxonomy (NCBI): domain Eukaryota; kingdom Metazoa; phylum Chordata; class Actinopteri; order Cyprinodontiformes; family Nothobranchiidae; genus Nothobranchius; species Nothobranchius furzeri. Next base: position 68,538,981 of record NC_091745.1, read on the forward strand.
AATTACCTATATTTACATCAAAGTAAGTCATGAACACAACAAATGATCTTAGTGCATTTTTGGTTCTTTTTTTAGGCCCTGTCCACACGTAGCCGGGGATCTGCTGGGGAGAAGGTCTGAGAAAAAGAGCAACCTCAGCACCGAAAATGCAAATCTGACCTGTGTGTGAAACTAAATTCCGGTGCCATTCAATATCTTTTGGGGCCGTGCCGACACTAATGTGTAAGCGCCATATGTTCCTGAAAATGGCCATTTGGCCAGCTGTTTAAGTGGAGACCAAAAATGACGGAAAGTTCTGGACCATCCATCCTGAAGTTCCAACAATGGAAACACACCTGTGGTGTTGAAAAATCTTGCAAAAGCCTTCCTTCCAGTCACACCCCCCAAGACCTAAATGTAAAACCCAATAAATGTACAATCGACAAGTAAATAATCTGAATTAAAAACATGTACGTATGTTGCCGCTGCTCACCATTTTCAAAGCACGTTTAAATCTCCATAGTTTTTGTGACGACAGCAAAGGGCGAATTGAACTGGTCATAAAAAAAATGTCACAATAACATTTCAAATAACTTTGAAATGTCTTTTTTGACATTTTTGTGTTTCTGTGTTGGATGCATATTTTCTTTAATGAAAAAATAAAAATAAATGAATAAATAAAACAGCATGTAATACATCGACACAGGCTATACTTTCCCAGAATTATTTGGTGTGCCACCCCAAATAATTGCCCCCCGTGCCCCCTGGAAGCACCACTGCTTCCTCCATCAAGGTTCCTCAGCACCTTCAAAGCCCATCAAACCTTCAGCAACACATTTGTAAAAACTTTGCAATAATCAGTTAGCTTTATTAAATGATTTCCGTGGATTGGAAGGACGTTCCATCAGCAGTCTGAATCCTTAACCAAGCAGAACTTTGATGATCTACGCTTATCCTTTACTCAGTGAAATTATTCTTAGTCTTGATTTATGCTTTCATGAAGTTATGAAGGCAGTGCAGAAACAAATGCTATTGAAGCAAAATTCATAAAAATGAAAATAAAAGTATCAGAAGAATATAAATCACTTATCTTTCCAAGGTGGATTGTTTTTGTGCACCAGCAAGAAAGAGGATTTTTTTTGTTTATTTCATTCAAAATAAAACCAAATAAAACATAGAAACAATAAGAAATACATAACAAAAAATCTAATTTGAACGAAAAGGAGCAGGATGAAGAAAAACATCTTATAATTTCTGCCCCCTTTTCCAGTAGAAATAATCAATTTATATATAATTACCATTTGTCAGACACACATACAGATTCATTTTAAACTTTTTCCTGTTGTAAATTCCAGTGCGATCATGATCATTGATTTAATTTACATTTTCAAAATTATTTAGTACACTCAATTTGGTACATTTTTTGAATATATTAAATGACAGTTTTTTTTATTTCCCTTTTAAGGTTATTCCATAATTTAACACCATTTACAGATATATTCCATTCCTTAATTTTAGTTCTAAATCTAGGTTTTGTAAACACATCAGTTTCTTTCAGCATGCAATTACTAGTTCTCTTTTCAAATATCCCCTGAATGTTTGTTGGCAGAGTACCTAAATTGGCTTTATACATGGTTTGTAAGATTTTCCAGTCTTTTAAATCATGACATTTCAGTAATTTATGTTTAATAAAATGGGTTCGATGGATCTCTACAGCCACTATAATTGATGATTCTCAGAGCTCTTTTCTGTATAATAAATAAGGGTTGTGTATAGTTTTTGTATGTTGCTCCCCAGATTTCTACACGAGTATGGAACAATCAGTGAATTGTACAATGCCAACAAACCAGAATTAGTCAGTAAAAACTTGACTCTATGTAATACTCCTAAGGATTTGGCAATTTTACCTTTTATGTAACTAATATGGGATTTCCATGTCAAGTCTTCATCAATAAGAACTCCCAAGAAATTTAGTTTATTTTACTCTTTGAATTGCAATCCCATTTCCAATGACACATCACTGTTCTTTTTATCATTAAACAGTATAAATTTTTTTAATTTAGATTCAGTGTCAATCTATTTATATCAAACCAGTTTTTAACTTTAATCAGTTCATCATATATCACTTTAGCCACCTCCTCAATGTTTGATTCTGAGTAAAACAGTGTTGTATCATCTGCAAATAGAATGGTGCCGAGTGTATTAGATACATTTACCAAGTCGTTAATAAACAAAATGAACAGTTTTGGTCTGAGGACTGGCCCTTGTGGCACTCCACAATTAATTTCACAGTCTTAAATTATGGTCCTTTATCTGAACAAACTGTTTCCTTTTTTCTAAATAAGTTTTAACCCATTGATGAGCCACACCTCTTATTCCATAAGGACATAATTTTCGAAGTAACCTTGAGTGATCAATGACGTCAAAAGCTTTTTTCAAATCAATGAAAACACTAACAAAGTCATTTTTATTGTGAATTGCTGTTGATATTTTATCCATGAATTCCATTATTGCCATTGATGTGGAATGTTTTGTTCTAAACCCATATTGTTCATTGTTTAAAATATTATTTTTTTCGATGAATTTATCCAACCTTGATACAAATACTTTTTCCGATATTTTAGAAAACTGTGGAAGCAGTGACATCGGCCTGTAATTATTGAAACTATGTTTATCACCACTCTCGTACAAAGGAATGACTTTCGCTGTTTTCTTTGCAACAGGAAAATTTCCAGTAGAAAGTGATAATTACAAATGTAAGTGAATGGTTCAATGACAGATTCTATGATGGTTTCAACTGTTATGTCCAGGTCCTGATAATCGGTTGATCGTTTGTTTCCACAGTTTTTTATTAAGGTGATGGAGAGATTTGCAAAAAATGGAGGAGTTTGGCAGATGTTGCTGTAATTCCCAGGTCATAAAAATGTTACAAAGAAAGAAATCAATGCAACAAGAATCTGGTGAAAACAACTGGTTAAACAAAGGTGACCTGTCAAACGAGACGATTTCAATGCAGCCCATACTCCCGGCTATCAAAATGACAGATATGCATCTAAATGGAGTATGAAATTTTGATAGGCTGTCATTCATTTTCCTACTTCAAGACAAATTAGTTTGACCCTGAACAAATCTGCTTTAGGAAGAGCAGATCTGTGTGTGCGGGAAACAGCACAAACAGGCACCACTCAGATGTGAGCACACACAATCGGACAATCCAAAGCCTGTTTATTTTTAAAAATGCATACTCGCAGAGGACTGAACCCTTTTCATCTTCCTTGCATTTACTGTCCCTTCCTTCCCCGTGTCCCATCCATATACCGCCCTTCTAATCCCTTCCACTGAAGTGCAGGAGACCTAGTGGCTCTGGGCGAGAAATAGGCAGGGAAGTAAATTAGAGAGTGGAGAGGAGACTCGAGATGAGAGGGAACGAAAAGGAAAAGAGCCTCTCAAGCTGCAACTTCAGACCAAGACAGGGAGAAATGAGGCCAGTTGAGTTAGAATAATAAAAAAACGAGTGCAACGTTTTTTTTATTCAAACACCCCTTTTTAAACGTTATTAGAAGAAAAATAATTAAGTACAACAGCAATAAGAAAAATAGTGGGAGCTTTTCAAACGTGAGGAAAATAAAAGCATAAACCTCATCCCACAGGCAGGGATTAAAACTAACTCACATTCACAAAAACAATTCATTACAGCACTTGTACAATTTTTAAAATAAAGCTTTTATTTTTATTGGCTGTAGCCTTAAATAACCAGTTCCTTTCAACTGACTTTTGAGGTGATCTCATAAAAGTCAAGCTGGAGTCTTTTCACAGCCAGGAGCAGAAGCAGGCGGGGCAATTACTCACTCCTCCTCGCTAACCTGAGGTGGTGAAAGGTGAGCAGCAGCAGGCTGCAGCTCAGGAGCTGAGAGACTCAAACAAACTCTAAATCAGGGACTTTTCCTTTCTTTCATAATGAGTGATGGTGATTTTATATTCTCACCCGGCTGCGGCAATCACCCACCCTAGAGGCGACGCTAGAAATAAATCTATAACTAATCCTATCTGAAGGGAAAAGCTTCAATAGACACTTTTTTTCCTCAGCTCTGTGATGAAAACGTCAGAAGTTAATTCATTAACATTGTGTAAAAAACATTGCAAAGATGTAAACAGACAATGTTTATTGCTTCCTTGAAGTGAGACGAATGAACTTTAAAAATACACAAACAGCTATGGCTTTTCCATCTGCCTCTCAATCCATTTTCATTATTATTACAGGGGCACAACCATGTAATGTTGATAAGGCAGCATCTTCTGTCGCTCATTGATTGCATAAATCCATGCTGGTTTGACAAAGTGCAGATTGCTGTTCTCCTTCAGCGCCTGTAATCAGAGAAAAGTTTTTTAAATGACACGACGCTAAAATATTCTCAAATTATTAAAAATGCTAAATTAGATGCCAAGAAGTCAAATTCTGATGTAGTCTTAAAAAATGAAAGGTGCATTATGTAAGACTGAAGTAAGAACGACATCTAGTGGTTGAATGTGGGTACTGCAGGCATTTTCAAAACAAGCAAGCAACTTTTTCATTCATGTTTCGTGAGTTTTGTGGCTGTTGTCAGTTACGGATCAGCGCCAGAAGATTCTAGATGAGGAGCAAAGACGAGTCATACACAGTGAGTTGATCAGCAGATAAATACATTTCACTGTAATATTGAGTTCCAGTTGAAAAACCAGCTTGATAAATCTTTTGAGTGGACTATTTGCTTCTAATTCACCGTTAGCATTGTTAGCTCAACGTTAGCCTCTAGCCTTCTTTACTTGATATCGAGAGTAAAACAAAAGGATACTGTGGCTTCTAAAGCCTGGGGCACACCAGAGACAGCGGAAGTGCCGTGGTTTTGAGAAGTCAGGTGGTCACATAGGACGCACCACGCCACTGAGCGCTTCTTGGAAAGTCATCATCATCATCATCATCATCCTTTATTTATAAAGCACGTTTAAACAGCGACTACGCCAACCAAGTGCTGTACAAGACGATAGGACACCAAACTAGAAGACAGCAGCATAACAGCGGCATAATTAGATAAAAATAAGTAAAGAAAAACTAAAATGACAAACTTAAGGGTTAAACCATCTCAGCTGGGTAAGCCAGGGAATAAAAATATGTCTTCAGACGTACTTTTAACAGTTGGAAGGGAGGGGGCAAGTCGGACCGTCAGGGGGAGTTTGTTCCAAAGCTTAGGCGCACAAACTGAAAAAGCCCATTCGCCACGTGCCCTATAGCGAGCTGGAGGGACGAGCAGAAGGTGCTGGTCAGAGGACCTCAAGGTTCGCACCAGAACATAGGGGCTTAAAAGCTGCGCCAAATAAAAGGGTGCCATTTCATGCAAACATTTGTACATCAGCAGTATAATTTTAAACTTAATCCGAAACTGAACAGGAAGCCAGTGCAAATTTGCCTGAACAGGTGGGATGCGTTGCCATCGGCCTGTTTGTTAGAAACCTCGCTGCAGCATTCTGTACCAATTGGAGGCGTACCATTGAAGAGGAGGGAACCCAATATAACAGTTAGCATAGTCCAAACGTGACGTTACAAAAGCATGAACAACTGTCTTGGTAAGGACCAATTTTAATTTAGTCAGCCGGCGAAGATGAAAGAAACACGACCCGACTATCTGGTTTATCTGTGTATCCATTTTAAAACTGGCGTCCAGTATGACCCCCAAAGTTTTAATTGTCGGCTTCAGAAAAACTGACAAAGAATGAGGCAGAGATGGCTCCACAGCAGAGGGGGAGCAGGGGGCAAAAAAAAAAAAAAAAAAAAAAAAAAAAAAAAATAGCCTCCAGTTTGGAGCTGTTCAGATGGAGGAAATTGGCAGTCACAACATCACGTGGGACTTGAGAACAGGAAGCTCTTTTTTTTAAGTGATCAGACTTGCCATCATGATTTGAGAGACCTTAATTCATAAAAAATGGGTAAGTACGCTATTTATTAGTATATTTTAAGATCAGTAGTACTTTAAAGTAATCAGTACTTTAAAGTTAGGTTTTTTGCCGGCAGTTGGGTTCGTGCCGTAAAGCTGCTCTGTGTCGTAATGTCTGTTGTAAAGAACTCCACAATGCTGTAACAGATTGTAAATAGTGACTATGACCTCTTGTTTTTTTTTTTGTTAGTTTGTTTTAAAGAAAAAAATGACAACCCTTCTGCCAACTGAGAAGGAAATATGCTTTGGTAAAACCTTTCTTCCAACATGATGGAGACAGTTTTTATTATTTCACAGTAAAATTCTTACATATTGCTTCTTTAAGTTAAATGTTTCTTAAAATCCTTTCATTTGCTTCTTTGGTCTTATTAGTCTATTTAGAAAAGTATACTAAGTCCACAGTAATAAGAGGCCTCTTCACCCAAAGCCTGAATTGTATCTTTTAAAATCTAAATTAAAGAGTTTTTTAAGTGCACTGTGTGTATGTGAGCAATCCATTTTTACCAAGCAACTACCCTCCTAAAATGATCTTTTAAAAGACAAATAAAGCAAGCCTTCACATAAAAATGTTAATAGCTTCCATCGACAATGACGAAGAAGAAAACCCACATCTTCAAAAGACTCGTGCCATCCTTCACTGGTCACAACAAACTGCACTTTATCCGACATGTACTCCTCAATCACTCTGGAGCAAAGAAAGCAGAGAGTAATGAGATTAGAACAGAATGTCTTTTTCCTGATCCCTATGAGAAAATACCCTAAAAACTTATCCTCACCCATTAAAGGCAACAATGTACCGAAGCAGAAGCCGCCTTTCGTTGTTCGGGAATTTACCGTAGAGGAAAAAGTGCTTCCCGCGTAGAAAATCTGCAGAGAAGAAAACCCCAAAAGAAAATGAGAAGAAAATAAAGGAGGCAGGTGAAACACTATACAACATGTAGGATGATGCAGAAGAACAGGTTTGACCCCGAGTGGAAGATGAACAACGGACAGAAAAAGACCAGGACAGCGACGGACATACCTGGTAGCTCTGGGATGGGATGATCCACCTCGGCTTCAGCATCCGTGTTTTCATCTGTCGATCCTCCGTACGGATCCTCCTCTTTAACTGGCGTTTTCTCTCCGGGAACCTTCTTCTGACGGCTTTCCAAAACCCTTTATATAAAATTATTTTATAGAAAGAAAGAAAGAAATCTCACATGTTTCAGCGCTCATTGCAAAAGACGACCCATTGTGAGTTGTAAGTTTGTGGAAAACGTTCTGTGATCAGTTTAAGCATAACTAAGGGACCCTAAGGAAAGTGTTTGTGGTGTAACATTTAACAGCTAGTCTGAAATAGATCGCCACTGTCCTCAAAGCTTTACACTGCTGTCACTTTAAAGTTATTTACAGGCAAAAATAGCAAAATATAGCACTTCTGATGTACACACAGTTGCAAATCAGACAAAAATGCATTCATATTTCTGCAAAAATAAATATGTATTGCAAATTTGACTGTTCTGGTATGATTTAAAAGTATTTTTAATATTTAAATGTATTTCTGTGAAAGAAAGAGAGCAGAACTGGACTTAGTAGTACTTAAACTAGCTGTTGGTGCATAACAGGGTTCATTCACCTTTGCTAAAATCAAGTAGAAGCACTTTTAATTAGATTTTTGAAGAATTTTTAGCACTGAGAATGTATTTCACAAACGCTTATGCTCAAACTGAGCTAAAATCGATTTCAGTTATGTATTTTTTTTTATTTATTTATTTATTTTTATTTTTTTACTTATTTAAAGCACTTTCAAAATACTAAATTAAATTTGAAGGACCTGTAGGAGCCCCACCATAACCCTTACTGGACATAAACTACTTCTTCAAACAGAGATCATTCAGGTTGCTAATAATTCATATTATTTACACAAAAACACTCTTCAAAATAGCCCCCAAACACATTTATTATATGGTACAAATGAAATAAAATATATAAAAACCTACAAATAAATTATGAGGGATGCGCTTAGGGCTGGCCGATATGGCCTAAAATCAATATCACGATATATTGAGGATTTCACCTCGATAACGATAAATGGGCGATAACTGCAGGCATGCGCAGACAAAAGTTGTCCACTAGATGGGGCTGTCACGTGAATTACCTTGAGTCATATTTTTACATGACTCAAGGTGGTACAGCTTCTTAAAGGGACACGAACGTTGCCAACCTACACTCATCTTTTAATTTTTTTAATAACAAATTTATTGACAGGACAGGACATGGACAGGAGCGTATTCTGATGAGAAGGGTTAAAGAAAATTGCCATGCAAGTTTACTGCAGTTAGCTAAAGCAGTGGAAAGCCAGACTGGAGTGACCGTTTCCCATGACACCATACGGCGCACACTAGAGAGGAATGGTATGCATGGGTATCGTCCAAGAACAAAGCCTCTCCTGAAGCCCATGCACAAAAAAAGCACACCTAGGATTTGCTAGGGCCCATGCTGAAAGGGATGAAGACTACTGGGACTCTATACTCCAGATTGATGAGGCAAAAATCCCTGTTTTTGGAACTAATGGTTTCTAAACTGTATGCCGTCGTAAAGGTGAGGAATTCAAAGTGAAATGCATGGTGCCTACAGTGAAACACGGTGGTGGTGGCGGTGTCCTTATGCAGTATGCATGAGTGCTGCTGGTGTTGGGGAGCTGCATCATTATGGTATCATGAACTCAACGATGTGCTGCTCTATACTGAAGGAGGAGATGCTGACATCTCTCCGTGCACTTAATCACTTTTCCAACACGACAATAATCCAAAACACACACATCTAAACCTACTGTTGCATTTCTGAAGAACAGGGAGAAGGTGTTTAAATGGTCAAGTACATCTCCTGATCTGAACCCAATCCAACACCTGTGGGGAACTCTAAAGTGGCAAGTTGAGCATCACTCTCCATCCAGCATCCAGGCTCTAAAAGAGGTCACTCTTGAAGAACGTTCACCTTGTTCATTCCATGCCTAGACGACTTGGTGCTGTCCTAGAAAACCACGGTGGTCATAAAAAATACTAGATGTAGTCGTTTTTATTGCTCAGTGTTTTCCTTTTTGCTTCAACCAATTTTAGTAAAACTGAAGATTTTTGTGATCTAAGTTTTATTAATAACCTTAATTTCATGTTATGGAGTTAAGTGTTCAATAGAACCCAGCCTTGTGAAAATTCAGGAAATTGTTCTTTTTTCATAAAATTTGTACTGGTTTTTATTGAAAATACAGAATTATCACCTGATCTGTGGCAGTAGTGGGTGACCTTTATTTTAATCTGTCTAATTATATATATATACATACAGTGGGGCAAAAAAAGTATTTAGTCAGTCACCGATTGTGCAAGTTCTCATACTTAAAATGATGACAGAGGTCAGTAATTTACATCATAGGTACACTTCAACTGTGAGAGACAGAATGTGAAAAGAAATCCATGAATTCACGTGGCAGGATTTTTAAAGAATTTATTTGTAAATCAGGGTGGAAAATAAGTATTTGGTCACTTCAAACAAGGAAAATCTCTGGCTCTCACAGACCTGTAACGTCTTCTTTAAGAAGCTTTTCTGTCCTCCACTCGTTACCTGTATTAATAGCACCTGTTTGAACACATTATCTGTATAAAAGACACCTGTCCACAGCCTCAAACAGTCAGACTCCAAACTCCACTATGGCCAAGACCAAAGAGCTTTCGAAGAACACCAGGAAAACAATTGTAGACCTGCACCAGACTGGGACGAGTGAATCTACAATAGGCAAGTAGCTTGGTGTGAAAAAATCAACTGTGGGAGCAATTATCAGAAAATGGAAGACATACAAGACCACTGATAATCTCCCTCGATCTGGGGCTCCATGCAAGATCTCATCCCGTGGGGTCAAAATGATCATGAGAACGGTGAGGAAGAATCCCAGAACCACACGGGGGGACCTGGTGAATGACCTGCAGAGAGCTGGGACCACAGTAACAAAGGTCACCATCAGTAACACACTACAATGGCAGGGAATCAAATCCTGCAGTGCCAGACGTGTTCCGCTGCTGAAGCCAGTGCATGTCCAGGCCTGTCTGAAGTTTGCCAGAGAGCACATGGATGATACAGCAGAGGATTGGGAGAATGTCATGTGGTCAGATGAAACCAAAGTAGAACTTTTTGGTATAAACTCAACTCGTCGTGTTTGGAGGAAGAAGAATACTGAGTTGCATCCCAAGAACACCATACCTACTGTGAAGCATGGGGGTAGGAACATCATGCTTTGGGGCTGTTTTTCTGCTAAGGGGACAGGACGACTGATCCGTGTTAAGGACAGAATGAATGGGGCCATGTATAGTGAGATTCTGAGCCAAAACCTCCTTCCATCAGTGAGAGCTTTGAAGATGAAACGTGGCTGGGTTTTCCAACACGACAATGATCCCAAACACACCGCCCGGGCAACAACGGAGTGGCTCCATAAGAAGCATTTGAAAGTCCTGGAGTGGCCTAGCCAGTCTCCAGACCTCAACCCCATAGAAAATCTGTGGAGGGAGTTGAAAGTCCATGTTGCTCGGCGAGAGCCCCAAAACATCACTGCTCTCGAAGATCTGCATGGAGGAATGGGCCAAAATACCAGCTACTGTGTGTGCAAACCTGGTAAAGACCTATAGTAATCGGTTGACCTCTGTTATTGCCAACAAAGGTTATGTTACAAAGTACTGAGTTGAATTTTTGTTATTGACCAAATACTTATTTTCCACCCTGATTTACAAATAAATTCTTTAAAAATCCTGCCATGTGAATTCATGGATTTTTTTTCACATTCTGTCTCTCACAGCTGAAGTGTACCTATGATGAAAATTACTGACCTCTGTCATCATTTTAAGTGGGAGAACTTGCACAATCGGTGACTGACTAAATACTTTTTTGCCCCACTGTATGTATGTATGTGTATATATATATATATATATATATATATATATACATTTTATGGGTTAAATAAGATTAGTCATGAAACTCCGCCCACGTTGTTTTTGCTTTTCTTCTGCGTACCTCTGCAGCTCATCCTCTGTGTCCAACGCAGAATCATCATCATCACCTCCTGTAGAAAGGAAGCGTTTAGTAGATTTCATCATTTTGTGGCTCATATCTCCCAAAAAGCATATTTAGATGATGGGAAAGGTCTTGTAGAGATTTATGGCACGTTCAACCTTTATATAGCTTAACACACAAGTTCATCAACACACAAGCCACATCGACTGCACTGTGGCCCCAATCTTGAAACTAATTAACTCTAATAATGTCTGAGAGGTAAATCTGCTTTAAATTCCCCCTGGTCATCTGGGGAAAGGAGTTTACCGTCTAATTTAAATGCCAGGTGAGTCCTTGCTTCTCTGAAACATACATCAGCAGACATAACCTCGCTGGCAACATGGCTATTACCATAACCACCTGTGTTGTCGAAGAGGGAAGCATCTCCCTATGTAGGAGGTGTGTTGGTGTGTCAGCGCATGTTGTTCCGCCTTAATGATGCACCTCAGCACTTCCCTCCTGGCCTCACATTAACATAGAAATGAGAATCATGCACAAGTCCCTCCACAGTGATTACGTCCAGCCTCCATCTCCGCTCTTTTCCCTTCGACTACACCTACAGTATGAGATCTTCCAGCGTCATTGTTGTCCTCCCATCCATTTCCAAGAGCCTCATAAAGGTCAGGCCTTTAGTCCAATCCCTGGACTCCTGTTTCGTCCCCCAGCCCCTCTTCATTCATCCAGTCCTCTTCATCACCACGGCTGCTCCCTCTCAGTCTAGTTATGTGAGCTAATAGAATCGACCGCCACGTGTCGCAGCTACCTAATCTCAGCTCTTAGATGAGTTTATTACAGATATCATCATCTTTATGCATCGAGGGATTTGAGGTGAATGAAGGTTTTATTTCTGCTTTGATTAAAACCCTCACCTTGCTGATTAAAAGCATGTGTGGAGACTTAGTTTGTAGTTTCATTATGTGACATATTAATTATTCATTGCAACTTTTTATTTGTGGCATGCAGCCTTGAGGTTGTGAAGAGAACCTTGGATTAAAGTCTGTATGGAAAAACAAAAGGTAATAAAAGCTGAGCTTAAAGGGGAGATTAGTAGAATCAATGTTGATTTTTGGGAGATTGGTTTATTTGTTAGAGAAATAAAGGGTAATCGTGTTTTTCAAGGACCCGTATCGTGTTATTTTACACCTTCCAGAGCTAAGATAGGCACAATATGTCATATAATATTACCGTTGGCACTACTGACTCTGAGTAGTAGCAATTTGAATCGAAACCTTTACTTACTTACTTACTTAACCTTCTTTTCTGACCAAGTCCTCCAAACACACCCACATCACCCCGCTTCTCCTCCAGCTTCACTGGCTGCCAGTCAACTTCAGGGTTCATTTCAAGATCCTGGTTCTGGTCTATAGGGCCTTACATGGACAAGCGCCATCTTACATTGGTGACCTTCTTAGTCCGTACACCCCCAGCAGGTCCCTGAGGTCCAGTGATCAAAGCCTACTGGTTGTGCAGCACCAGGCTAAAGACCAAAGGTGACAGATCATTTGCTGCTGTGGCCCCCAGACTCTGGAACTCTCTCCCCCTGAGCCTGAGATCAGTGGACTCAGTGGTCTCCTTCAAAAAGCAGCTGAAGACTCACTTGTTCAACGTGGCTTTTGTATGACCTTCTTCACCACTCTCTTTATTCTGCTCTCCCCACCTATTCCACCTTCCTCAGGATCCACTGATTTCCCTCTTATCTATTCACTCTCTCTCTTTCTTAACATTTTTTAATCACAACTGTCTATTTTTTGCTAATTTTAAATATATTTTTAACCCTTTTCTAAATTATTTTTTATATTTCGACATTTTTTTGTTTTTGTGAAGCGCCTCGTGATTTTTATCTTCAGAGGCGCTATAGAAATGATATTTTCTTCTTCTTCTTAAAACCAAATTTTATGGTCAGTTTCACAAAACAATGAGTTTTGTTTTAAACCCAGTAACTCTTTCTAAAGTGTGAGGATGAAAACAGACAATTCTAGTGTAAAAGTTGATTACCTGGTTCGTCCACATCAGTCGAGCCACCGTACTCATCATCTTCATCCTTCTTTATTGGTGTCTTTTTAGGAGTCTCCTGCTTCTGTGGAGTCTAAACCATCCCAAACCCTGAGTTTTAAAACTGACAGATCTTTTTTCCCTCTTATTATATTTATCGTCTCACTTAGAAAACCAAATGGACCTTTGTTTTTATGTCCTCTTCACTCTGGTCATCCACCTCCATTTCGCTCTCCGAGCTCGACTCAGCTCCATCCATCAAATACCTGAAGGAATAAAGGAAACATTAAGTGTCAGGATGACAAAAGGCCAAAGAGCGAAAGAACAGCTGAACAATACATCTTAGGCTCCCTCTGGTTTACTTGTGTGACATGATTTAACGTGTAATCGGCTTTTGTCGGGCAGCGTTTGCATTTTGGAGTTTGGAAGCTGGCAGAAGGCGTGCTTAGGAATTTATTTTCATTCCAAAAATTCTGCAGTGATTCAGCAGTTCACTTCAGCTCAACGGTTCAGCTCAGTTCTTGAGAAAGCTTCAGAACGGCCATCAGAAGCAAAACCTCTCTGACCCATCAAAGCTTTTGACATGTCGTCAAAATCTTTTTGCACCTGCAAAGCTGATACAGCAAACAGTTCATGCAGAACAAGCTGATATTGTTTCAACTCCTTAAGAGTCCGTCTGACGCGCGGTTCCATCCAACTGTCGTGACCAGAGACATCTCTGGACTGGAGAAGTCGGTGCTGTGATCAATCTACTGGACCTGGGTGCCAGAGGTCATCCGACCTTTCTGACCTTAGGATCCATGAAGATGGTCTCCGAGAACGGGTGAAGTAGAAACACAGATAGCATCTGATGCCTTTTGCTAATAATCAACTTCATAGCTTAACGCAAACCAAATTCTTTACACCAAGAACTCAGCTTTCCTAAATACGGAAGTTCTGATAACATCACATTCACACATAGGCACCATACACTACATCTACTCCATCTAGATTCATCCATTCACAGTAAATATTAGTTAACTTGTCATGTTTTAATTGTTTGTGAATTAAATTCTTACTTTTATAAACCTGACTCTTTTCTGAATCAAAACGAAGTGTTTACAATCCCTGAATAAAACAAAGAATCCTAGAATCTTCTGATTAAACACCAAGACCAAGCAGGTTGATATTCTATACCAGGGATTCCCGAAGTGTGGTGTGCGCACCCCTGGGGGTGCGCGAGCTGCCGCTAGGGGGTGCGCGGGGTGAAAAGTGTAATGGCTGCGGAGCTCAGAGAAGTCTGTCATATGTCACCATTAGTGTAGAAACTCATTTGTGGGTGGGCCAAAGAAAAAGTAAGTGGGCCCAATAAATGTAATTGAAAACAAGTATATTTTTGCGCGCGTGTCCTCCACATGTGCCCTAGCTTCATAATAACAATGCGTCGAGCTTCAGCACTCTGGCCTGCGCACGCCGATATGTTCCGTATTTGATCATTTTTAACGGTGTTGGAGAAATCTGAAGGTGATGAGTCATTCTGGCAGATTGTAATTAACACCTGTCTCATGCAGGTGTTCTGACATTGTAAACCTCACACACAGAACATTGTGGATGTAACAAAATAACAAGAAATGATTCCCATTCAGGCTATTGACAGCGCGCTGAAGATCTGAAGTTCAGAGTGCGTCTGTCAGAGGTCAGACGCGTTCCGGCTGAACCACGGCTCACGGGTGCACATGTGAGCACATCTGGGCAGGGCAGAAGTCATTTTACAACATTGGTTTAAATAGCGCGAGACGCGGTGACTTGAGCGGCTGTGCCGTGCGCGCGCACACACACAGATTCAATAAGCGCACACGCTGCTTTAACTCCGGTGCGCCGTCAGACTGAAGGCAGAAATGAACGCTGCCTCCACCGTGATAAAAACTTTTAAGAGGTTATTTTTCATTCAAGGTCAAATTAAGATATTAGCTTCTGGGATGAGTCGGGTCCGCTCCAGCCAGTGACTCCTCATGAACCTGACCACATCTCCTGTTACTGCAGCATTTGTTATTCCAGTCCGCATAACAGCGGATCGCAGATTCAGCCACACCATAAAACAGCAATAAGTCGGTCTGAGGTAAAAGTGAACCTCATGGCTATATCTTGTCCCCTATAGACATTTGATTACGCACAAGTAGGTGATCAGCTCAGGTTTACGCAGAGCAGAAGGAAGGAGAGCGCTCTGGCCGCACAGGTTAAATGTTCCTACTTTAAGAAAACCGTTAAATTGCATTGTTTATGTTCTACCTGGGCACTCTAAATATTTATTCAAAATGAAATCAAAGGAAATTGTAATGGTATCGAATGTTTATTAATTACTATTTAAAAAATGAAAGTGATGGGGAATTTTTTTTAACCCTCTCTGTTTAGCTTGACATCTGATATATATATATATATATATATATATATATATATATATATATATATATATATATATATATATATATATATATAGAGCCATGCCCCGATGTGGGGGCTGGGGGGGGGGGGGGGGGGGCTAAATAAGTTTGGGAACCACTGTTCTATACCTATATAGAGTATCACAGCTTATTGGTCATAAGTAGAGGTAATATATATCGAGCTCTTAAAGCACTCAATTTACCAAACCCTACACAGGTTATCAGCAAAAAAAGTTAATTTAGGCGTTACTTGCTCTTTAAGAAAGACTGTGAGCTAGATCTCATGTTTCTGACGGGAGTGTAGATGGACAATAACTTGCTGATGTATGGTGGAGCCAAGCCATGAGTAGATTTTAAAACAAAGAGGATCCTGTAGTACACAGGGATCCAATGGCGAGGTGCCAATACTGGGGTTACATGGTCACGCTGCATTTTGAACCAGCTGGAGTCTAGTTAAAGATGACTGTTCCAGGCCCAAGTAAAGTCAGCTACAGTAGTCCAAATGACAGGAAACAAACAGATAGATGACATAGTCAGACTTCAGCAAGATACCGTTTAACCTTTGCTAACCGTCTTAGATGATAGAAACCTGATTGGACTACTGAGCTCACCTGTCTCTTCAAGCCAAAAGAACCATCAAGAAAGACTCCAAGATTTTTTCACACAGGACTTTACCAAGGACGAGCACTGACACCATCATCCGGAACATTCTGATCACCAAAGAGTGAAATCTCCATCTTTGAGTCATTTAGCTTCAAGAAGTTGTGGGGCGTACTTTGCTTAGCTTCGCTCAAGCAGTCTACTAAAAAAACTATTTCGTAGGCGAGTAAATTTGAAGGTCATCAACAACAAAATGGAATGGTGCTGCGTTTGGACAGAAGATACTAGCGGCTAGATCTCAGCATGAAGCAGATCCTAAACACAGCTCCCAAGGCTCATTTTGAGGAGAAATACTAAAACTACATGGGTACTGCTCTGTGCAGATGTAGAAGCAAAATGTGCAGAAACAGTAAGTTCTAAAAAGCCAAATAAGTGACGATAATGATAAATAAATCACTGGAACAATAAGATAGGACCAGATCATCTCAGCTTCCCTCACACATCTATATTACACACAAGCAGAGCTTTATTTTACGCCTCTACATAACTTTTTACTATATTCCTCCAAGCCACCACAAAATCAGATGAAAGTTATATGCTTGAAAGTCTGAGCTGATTTTCCACAGATCAGCTGTGATGTTTTTTTTTTTTTTTTTTTTGTTCTCAAAGAAGGAGGACATTTTACTGACCTATGCTTAAGCCAGGAAATTGGAAAATGAAAAATGAGGCTGTGGATGAGGGGAGTAGCGCTGAAACGGCTGCTTATGACAGCAGCAGCTATCACATAAAAACAGGCCAACACGCCTGAGCAGCTCATCTAAGATTGGAGATGAGACTTGTTTCTGGGGTAAAATCAGATAACACCACAGCCTGTACCACTTTGTGTTACAACGTAATATTTGAATTGATAACTTCTTTTTTTTCTATTATTCTTTTAACATTTTTTTAAAAGGGATAAATGTCACAAATTATTTTTCAACTCATGGCTACTTTGATTTACTAAGATTAAATCAAACATTTTAAATAACTTTCTTCATGATCAAATATGCCAAGAGAACTACATCGTAAATCCCTCAGGGTCCCAAACCAGAATCAGAAGAATCAGAATCCACGTTGTAGTCAATGCCTCAGCACCCTGAAGGATAGAAATTTGTCTCTGCAGTACAGCCTGTCCACGGACTCACTCACACTCACACTCACACTCACACTCTCACTCTCACTCTCACTCTCACTCTCACACACACACACACAAAACATGTAGAACAAAACAGGTACAGGCAGACCACTAGAGCAGCCGTCAAGGCGGTCATTTGCAGTTTACAGAGGTACTCCCGACAGGGGGTAGCTTTGCTATGCCAAAAAACACCTCAAGCATATAGGTACGAACATCAACCAGTTCATAACATGAGACTCCAATGGGTAGGTGGAGGAGTGGTGGTGGGGAGAGGGTGTGGGACATGATTTTCCCCCAGAGAGAGCAGCAGCCATTTCGGCAAGTGCTCGATCATTGTTGAAACACAAGTGGGAGGGAGATCGAGGAGTGAAGAGCACATCGACTCCTTCGGTTGCAGATCTCGCCAGGCTTATGCCCGGATTACACTGTTCGATTTTTGGCCGTCTTTGCCAAATCCCTCGTCCTGAGCAGAATCATGACAAAAAACGGTGAACGTAAGGCTGACTTGCATGTATGTGCACCATGCTGTGAACGTGTAGTGTGACCGGCTCTGCAACAGTTTTTTGAGCCGTCCCACGACCCAAATCAGCCTCAGACAGTCTACTCTACAAGCATGCTTGTTACGTGCAGTGCCCCTTTTCGGCCACAGAATGGCCTCAGTAGCTTCTGCCTCAGTCTCCCGGTGCCCAGCTGCAAGCAATTAGATAATTACCTGGTTCAGCTGTCAAAAGCTTCGCCCTTGCTCTCAGTCATGGAGAAGGTACAGGGAAGTGTGGACACGGAGGTGTTCTCACTGCTCTCTTCTCCTCGTGTGCTTGTGCTGGTGTGTTTGCTTCGTGGTTTGCTTTGCTTAGTGGTTTAGACTCTAGATAATAATGATTTCGGATATTTGACTTTGGACTGGCCTTTGACTCCCCCTTTTGGACCTCCCCTGAGCGTTCCTGCTTACCAGGACGTCTCTTGTTTGGTTTTGTATATATATATTGCATTTAGTGTTTTTTTTATAGTAAATATTTTAGTTAAACATATTTTCTCCTCCCAGCCCTTTTGGCTTGGCGCTTTATGTTTAACCTTTTTCCCTTTTGTTGGCTCTTTGTGTTTGTTAAATAAAAGTTCTTTGTTTTGTGACACAAATTACTCTGTTTATTATTTACCTACACACCGCATCTCTTACTCCCTCTACCACATCACTCCTGGCGAGCTGAGGGACGTAACAATGCTTGAAAACCTACGATTCCTGTCTGCAACCGACCAATGAAAACACACCTTTGGGACGCTGCAGCAGCAAGACTCCGCCTCTCTGAGCTTCGGTTTCAATTTATGTTTAAAATGTGGATTATAAACTACACACCAGTTTTTCTTCTGTTAAGAGTCCAAGTTAAACCGGAGTTATACCTAAAATGATTAAACTACATTTTTTAGACCATCAGATAAATTGTGAAAACCGTGGTTTTGTGATCTGTGAGAGCTGAGAGGAGATGAGCTCACGAACATAAAAAACGAAACGCAAAAACATGAGATCCCTTTGCTGTTGATGGAAATCTCACATATTTAACCGATAAAAGGGATGGTTCAGTAGCGGTTCGCTGCTGAGGGACAGAGGAAGCTGCGCTCCGTGACAGCGGGTGTGAGCTGTCACACAGAGCAGAGCTGCAGAGCAGTGAGGCAGAATTCACGGCAAAAGTTTAGATACTGCAGCGATCTGTGACATATTCCTACTCTCTTGTGTATAAAGGAGAAGGATGAATGACCAGCAGACAGCTCGCTGTTTGGCTGAAAGACGGGAAAAGGAGACTTGCAGCCGAAGCGAGGGTTTTAA
The DNA here is from genome assembly GCF_043380555.1 of Nothobranchius furzeri. Lineage (NCBI taxonomy): Eukaryota > Metazoa > Chordata > Actinopteri > Cyprinodontiformes > Nothobranchiidae > Nothobranchius > Nothobranchius furzeri. Next base: position 68,558,007 of record NC_091745.1, read on the forward strand.
AAGCAAATCTTCCTCTTTGAGGAAGATGAGCTGGGTCATGAGCGGACACTAAAAAGAAGTGTTTTTATCTTTTCTGCTTTGTTTTGTTTAGCGGTCTGCTTAGTGACGTATGCTTTTGGAGGTGCGCTCATGACGCAGTGTCTCCTGCTGAAGAGAGACGTTGTGCAGTCTGGCTCACTGAAATCTTGCACCGTACAGAGTGCCACCTTTCTGGAGTTGTCACAGTGTGACATGAACTATCCTGAGCGACGGCCAAATATCACACAGTGTGATCCGGGCTGAAGACCACCCATCCGAAGGCAGGGGGTAGGTCAGGTTTTCACAGCAGAAGCCTTCATCTCCAGGACTCTCTCTCAGACACAAAGGACAGCCTAAGGTAGTTCTGTTAGCATCACGGGAGCGGAATCTACAGTCGTCTTTCAAACAGTCTCCACATGCTACAACAAACGTCACGTACTCGTCGCTATGGATGTCAGTCGATGGGGCAGTCCGCCAGACTCTGTCAAAGCTAATGCAACCTTTTTCTAATTAAGTACCTCTATCTGCTCTTGACTCAAAGAAAAGCCCACGTCTAAATAGTCCAAAGATGACGCCAAAGCCGTTTCAAACGAGCCATCGCCATCATAGTTTGTACACTCGGTCACAGTAACATCCCACCCACCAAACCGACACACTGTTCAGGCCAACGGTTGACCTGCTGAGGCTCCTATGGAGCGTGGCTATACCAACATACTGAGCAAAATCATTTTGTATCGCCTACCATCTGTCTAGATTCCTAAGCTACTGAAATCTTGTATCAAACCCACTTTTTCACACAGAGCTGCTTAAATGAGAAGCATATTCACTATTTTGGTTCTAGCTGGACTGTTTTCTGCTCTCTCCATCGTTCTATGGACCCGTACTGATTGGGTAATAACACTGCTTTGGTTCTTAGCGGTAATAACAATGTCATTAACATACACTCAGGAACCAAGCAAAACTGCGTTTTAGCTTCACATGCTCAGCGACAACAGTTTGAGAGAGACAGACGCATCGATTTGTTCAGGTACTTGTGATCATCAAAGTAAGTGGTGCTTTTAATTACCCATAGCAGATGCTGCTTTTAAATAAAGAATACATCATCAAAGCTGCACACTTCACATTTGGCACGATGGTGGGGATGGGCTGGGGAATGGATTATTCCCACAATGGGGGAGGGGGGTGTAGGACCAGGATAAAATCTCTTCAGCGTGAATGGAAACAGACAGAAAAAGGTGGACTGGAAACAGAATGAAGACGCAAATTTTTAAGCCCAGGAATAAATGATCAGCTGTGTGCCACCGACCTTCAGAAGTATTTATTTAAATTTTTCACATCTCTCTACCAGTCCCTTTGGATTATTCACAGAATATTTCAGCTATGTGAAGAAAACCCACTTTAACTGCAGGAACAGTAAACCTCTGAGCACTTTTCTAATCTTCTAGACATTGATAATGGAAATCAGTAACATTGGTACCAATGGTTTACAAAATGGCTAATTATTGCCCATTTGTGCACACCTAACTCAATCTGAAACTATAATCTAACCCCACTTAAACACTCAAGTGAAAACGGATAAGGTGATTCAAAAATGCTAAATATTCTAATATTAAAATTTGATAAATGCTCTGTGAGGAGCGTTGAATTCTCGCAGTTCAAGTCAACAATGAGCACTGTACTAAGATCTATTATGGAAGAGAATGTGAGTGAAATGTCTCATTCACATTTTTTGAAATGAATTAGCTGTAGTCTTAAGTTGAAGTCATTTTCTGTGGAAAAAGACTTGTGCTCCTGTTTCAAAGGCAGACGTTTGTCGAAGGAGTGGGGGTGAGGCCAGGAAAAGACAGGATTTGTAGTCTTGCTCATTAATATTCAACATATGCAAACAGGTTCTTGTTCACGAATGAGGGGAAAGTGGACTGTGAGATCTGGTGTTGTGTCTGCAGTGATGCGATCTGTTGTGGTGAAGAGAGAGCTGAGCCGGACGACCTAAAGCTCCTCTATGGCGGCCGAAAGAATGAGGTCGCAGATAAGTGTCCAAAATGAGTTTTCTCCACAGGGTGTCTGGGGTCTCCCTTAGAGATAGGGTGAGAAGCTCGGTCATCTGGGAGGGGCTCAAAGTAGACCTGCAGCTGTTCCACATTGAGAGGTGCCAGTTGAGGTGGCCCAGGCATCTGGTTAGAATGCCTCCTAGATCCCTCCGGGTACAACCACTCAGAAGTCGGCCTAAGGGAAGACCCAGGACGTGATGTTTCTCAGCTGGCCAGGGAACACCTTGGGATTCCCCCCCGAGGAGCTGACCCAAGTGGATGGGGGGATGGACGTTTGGGCCTCCCTGCTTAGATTGCTGCCCCCACAACCAGACCCCGGATAAGCAGAGGATGATGGATGGATATGCAAAAATCTTGCATATTATTGGTTCACAGCAGAGCCTCTTCTACTGCTTTTGTTCACTCTTCTAATGCAAAAAATGCAATGTTGAGGTTTTATCTCCATAAATGACACAAGCCTCAACACTTTTTGCCATGTTGTGGAGTTGCGAATGCTAATAATTAGTGGTCGGATGATATATCAGGCAGATATATTCAATTTCTTCTATATCGGCCGAAAATATTTTTAAAAGCCGATTAAAAAAATTATAATCAGGCACCTGCGTGGCCAACTGCCGCCACTACTAGACTGAAGAAAGGACCCGAAGGACCCCAACACATGTTGTTTTGAGTTTGTTTTATATTTGAAGTTCAATAAATATTAAGAGATTTATTGACTTCTTTAATTTATACTGCCCACAGTGAGTTGTCTTTCACAATCAATGTGCTGCTAAAACGTATATATCAGCCTTAATAATCGGCTTTAGATACCGGCAACCTGCAACAAAAATCTTTAAAAATCGGTATCGGCCTTAAAAACCCCATATCGGGTTTTAGCTGAAACGTGCTCTGCTCTCTCCTGGCTGCAAAATCATCACAACCTTTTGCGGTCGTAAGCCAAGGTGAGCGAGACCATGAAGGCTAATTTTTCTCTGTGGCGTCGAGGAGACTTTTTCTTTTTCTGATCAGACTGATTTTCTATCTGTTTCTTTTCTGTGGCTAATGCAGGCGATGGGGCTGAAGAAAATGTTCATGTTCAGCACGCATGCTCACTTCTGAGCAACTGACTGTATTTTGAAAGAAAAATATCACGTTTTCTCTGAGAAGGAGACCTATAAAGGAAAAATGGCGTAAGGACATCCAGTCTGATGAACTCTCCCCAGCCAGTTTAGATGACAGAGCTCAGATGCTAAAGCTCAACTTTTCAGCCTTCTTGTTTTATTATTACAATAATGCAATTCTCCTTTTTGGTTTCTGATGCATCTACGTTAAGCCTCAAAACCTATTTCATAGCTCTGCGCACTTGTGTGGATTAGAATAAACTACTATTTTATTCTAAGAACAGACTTTATGCTTTTGTTGCAATTTTAGAACCACGGCATGTTGACAGATTCACGTTTGGGCGCATCTTAAAATTCAAACGGGAGGAATCTATGAGCAGTTTGACACATTTAAAAAAATCTTTGTGTCAAAAACTTTTTTTTTTCTTTTTTGAAACATACTGGAATACTTTATTTATGTCCCAGTTCGACTACAGTGAACGGCGGGGAGGTTGGGAGTGTGAGGGTATACCTTAATGATGAGGAGAAGCTCACAATCCAGCACCCTCCCAATTAATTGGGATGTTCCAGAGTGTGGGATGAGCGTTCAGCCTTACATTATTCAGTCCACATAGATTTGTCAGGAATGATAACGGGGGACCTTGATGTTGCAGACCCCCTCTTGTAATGAGGCGTACAGTTAGAGAGCTGCTGGAGCTCAGTTGGCTGAATTTGTGATCACAGCAGGGATCATCTGCTCAAGGTTACAGTGTTCTGTGTAGCAAGTGGGCAACCCTGCTGTGGGGGGGAGTATATTTGGATGCTTCAATCAATGTGAGTGCTGAGCACAGATTGTATGGCACAGAGACCCAGGCATGGCTTAAAAGAGAGTATTAATCATACATGGGTTCATAGTGTGTGCACATGCTCGATGCTAAATCTGCTTGGTGGTGTCCTTTATTAAAAAAACGCTGCTGAAATCCAAGCAGCTGCTTGTGTGGCAGAGTTCAGGCCTCTCAGCAGGACGGGACTTTAAATTCTGCTGTAGTTTAACCTTGTTAGAGTTAAAAAAATTGAAGATTTTATCCCAAACTTACCGTTTATATGAAATTTTCTGTTTCCTCTTGTGACAGTCCAGCACCCATTCCTTCCGAACGATGATGCCGCCTGCTGATTTCACCTGACTGTACTTGGGGGTGTTGGCAAAAGCACAGCTGGGGATTAATGAGACAAAACAAATGTGCACATAAACACACCCAAACGATTACATTACCACAGAGACAACAGAAAAACATCGCTCCGGCAGCTGAAGCAGACTAAATCACGGAGTAGCAACTGGGCCAGTGACACAACTCAATGAAAAAAAACACAAAGAATTAAATCACAGGAATAAAAATGTATTAAAAACTCATTTAATATTAAACTAAGTTGTTTTTATCAGAACTATTTAATATAGTCATCATATTTATATGAGTTTGGATTGGTTTAGTCAACTTTAATAAAGTTTTCTTTTTTTCTTCTCTTTCAGTTAAAAATCCATTGATTCTGCTTTAAGCTGCAGGCGCCTGTTCCTAAATCATCTACAGCTCTGCCCCGTCTACTCCAAATTTGACCGGTACTAATTTATCTGAAAGACCATCTAATTCACATCTCCTTTAAATGGATACTATGGAACTTTTTCACATTTTTAAATCATTTTCTTGAGCCAGTATGTGCTAAAATGACTCTTTACAGTGTTATTAAATGTCACTCAGACCCCATCGCCCTCTGTGACCAGAATACCACAGTTGCAACTTCAGAGTTGCCTTGCCGGACCAGTCCCTACTGTTGCTGTGGAGTGGAGCTAGCATGGTGGAGCTGAAGTCTGCTTCCAGCATGTTTCCTGCATGTTGTATATCGTGAACACAGCTGATTTGTTTCATTTAGTGATGAACCGCTCTTTAGAAACTTAAAAGACAAACACACAGCGAGGAGATAAGTTTCACTTTTGCTTTGAACACAGATAATAACAGACACTTGGGGGTGCTAAAAGCAAGAAAAACAGTCTAGCATCCCTTTAAATTTCTAAATTACTTAAAAATTATGATGCTGGAATAAGAAACTTTCACTTGGAGCATCTGTTTTGGCTAGAGTGAATTTGCTCTTAGCGATGGTGAGTTTATGGACCAGGAAAACTGTAGGATTTTTAATTTTCAAACTGGCCGATCATGCTGAATGTTCACTAATACTGATCTTTTCATGAGCACAATATATATATATATATATATATATATATATATATATATATATATATTTTTTTTTTTTTTTACTTTTACTTAAATATTTACAATGTTTTGTCCTGGACTGTTCCATTATTATGTAAAAAAAAAATATGGTAAATGGCCTTTATTTGATATAGTGCCTTATGGAGTCCTAGAACCCCCAAAGGCTCTTTACAACACAATCAGTCATTCACTTAATCACACACACAGCTGCCCTGGGGTGCACTGACAGAGGTGAGGTTCCCACCAGCAGGCAAGGGGGGTTAAGTGACTTGCCCAAGGACACAACGATAGGTCCCTGCATACTTTAAGAATGCTGTAATCCACCCACTTCTTAAAAAAACGAGTCTTGACGCCTCTCTCCATAGCCGTTTCAGACACATCTCTAAATTTCCGTTCATCACCAAGATCTTGGAAAAGGTTGTGGCTAAACAACTCACAGCTGCTCTTGATGAACAGAACATCTATGATAGTTTCCAGTCAGGTTTTCGTAGAGCTCATTCTACTGAAACAGCTCTTCTTAGGGTCTCTAATGACCTTCTGACTCACAGTGATGCAGGAGACTGTTCTGTTGTGGTCCTGCTGGACCTGACTGCAGCCTTTGACACTGTTGACCATCACCTGCTACTGGAGAGGCTGAGAGACTGGGTAGGCCTATCAGGATCTGCTCTGGAGTGGTTCTCCTCTTATCTCTCTGAGCGCTCCTTTTCTGTGGCCGTCTCCAAGTTTAGGTCCTCCACCACCTCTCTTACCCATGGTGTCCCACAAGGTTCTGTGCTGGGGCCTCTGCTCTTCATCCTCTATCTGCTTCCTCTTCAGCACATCCTGAGCTCCTTCAAATGAATCTCCTACCATCTTTATGCAGATGACATCCAACTGTACATCTCCTTTAAGCCCCATGAGATGTCTAAGCTGCAGCTGTTACACACCTGCTTAGACTCTATCAAAACCTGGATGGCTGGGAGCTTTCTTCAGCTGAATGAAGATAAGACGTAGATCCTCATCTGTGCCCCAGACAAGCTGGTTCTCAAAGTCAGAGACTCTCTTGGTCAGCTTGCTTCTCACACCAAACCTTCTGTCAGGAATCTTGGTGTGACCTTTGACCCAGCTCTCACCCTGGATTCTCATGTCAGTTCTCTTGTTCGCTCTTCCTTCTTCCATCTCAGGAACGTTGCTAAGCTGAGTCGCATTCTGTCCCGCTCTGAACTTGGGACTGTTCTCCACACCTTCATCTCCTCACGCTTAGACTACTGTAACTCTCTTTTCACGTGTCTGAGCAGAACCTCCCTGAACCGTCTACAGGTGGTTCAGAATGCCTGTGCTCGGCTTCTGACCAAGTCCTCCAAACAAACCCACATCACCCCGCTTCTCCTCCAGCTTCACTGGCTGCCAGCCAACTTCAGGGTTCATTTCAAGATCCTGGTTCTGGTCTATAGGGCCTTACATGGACAAGCACCATCTTACATTGGTGATCTTCTTAGTCCCTACACCCCCAGCAGGTCCCTGAGGTCCAGTGATCAAAGCCTACTGGTTGTGCAGCACACCAGGCTAAAGACCAAAGGTGACCGATCATTTGCTGCTGTGGCCCCCAGACTCTGGACCTCTCTACCCCGAGCCTTAGATCAGTGGACTCAGTGGTCTCCTTTAAAAAGCAGCTGAAAACTCACTTGTTCAGGCTGGCTTTGGTGTGACCTTCATCACCCTCTCCTTGTTCTGCTCTCCCCACCTATTCCACCTTCCTCAGGATCCACTGATTTCCCTCTTTCCTATTCACTCTCTCTTTCTTTACATGTTTAATCACAATTGTCTATTTTTTGCTCATTTTAAATATATTTTTAATCATTTTCTAAATAATTTTTTATATTTTTACATTTTTTGTTTTTGTGAAGCGCCTTGTGATTTTTGTCTTGAGAGGCGCTATAAAAAAGATCTTTTCTTCTTTTTCTTCAAACTGAGCGGGGCTCAAACCTGCAACCTTCCGATTACGGGGTGGGCACTTAACTCCTGTGCCACCGTTGCCCCACAAAAACATATTTAGTCAAGGATTTACTAAATAATCAAAATACTGAGAGAAAAAAATGCAGATTCACAATAAATGAGACGCGTTTACCTTTCTGTTCAGCGCTGTACTGATTAAATGATAACCTGAGTATGTGCAACAGTGATTCATCCCTAAGTTGTGTTTAACAGCTTACATGAGGTGTGTCGAGTCAGGAGTCCAGTCGGGTCGATACTTTGCTCCCATCTCCAGAGCCATGTCCCTCAGCTGCCCTCTGAACGGGTTCTGGAAGCCGCTGAGGACAAACACCACCCCCTCCATGATCTGATTGAACGAAACCTGCTGCTTGATCTTAGATTTGGTTGTCTGCTTAGGCTTGGGCTCTGGTTTAGGCTGCTTCTCCTTCTTCTCAGCAGACTTGTGTCCTGATGAAGCTGCAAAGATAATATTTAAATTATTTAAAATCTCGAGTAGAGAAATTTTCAACCTGCCCTGAAACAAGACGCTACCTTTAGCAGCGCTTGGGCTGGGAGTGCTCACAGGGCTCGGCTTGTGCTTGGGGGTGGCGGCTTTGGTCTCGGGTGACCCAGCAGGACTTGTTTTCTTCGAGGAAGGGCCGGGGGCAGACTGTCGCTCTTTGCTGAACTCAAATTTTCTTTTTGCTGGTGGTGGCTGAGCGAGAAAAGCAAAACAAATAAATAAATCCTCCTCCACTCACAGAATCCAAGAGCAGACAGTGCGGTTTATTTAGCCTCCCCATCCAAACACCAGCTTGCTTTTAAAACAGTAAGCTGGGTGGGTCCATAAAGTCAACTCAGCTTTTGTTGTTCTCCAAGAATCCAAACTGTAGCCTAAGTAAACATGCAACTAAGGTGCAGCAGGGAGGTTTCTCTAGCGCATTTTTGCCATATTTCTTAAAATGCTCTCCACACACTGAAGGAACCCATTAAACCAAACAGTACGCCAGAAAAGGAATCATTTTAATCGACTCTGAAACGAACAATCCAGGAAAAACCACATCCAGTCATTGAGAACATCCTGGATCCTGATCCGCCCCTCTGACCCTCAGCACAAACCCCTCTCGGTGCACAAATTGTTAATCCAGTAATCACACACTTGGTAATATAATCCACACTTTAATGGCAGTGACAACTTGCTCTTGACCCCAGCTATTTCTTAAGCTAGGTAATGTAATCAAGGATGCGAAAATGATATTTACTTTCAAAAAACTAATTAAAAATGAAATACTGGAATCATATACGTGCAAATCAATTATATAAAAGACAATAAATAAATAATAAAGCTATAGAAGATATGTGTAGATATATTCATGTGTGTATGTATAAATATGTATGTATGTTTGTTTATGTGTATATGTAGTGGATGCGTGTGTATATATGTACAGATGAAGTATGTGCGACCATATGGGCATGCGATGCACTTTAATGTACATACGTATGAATAGGTATATGTGTAAAAATCCTTTTGCTTTTTGAATTATTATTACTATTAATTTTTTGTTTTTTCTTTACAAATTGAACTCTCGTTAGCTAACCAGTCAAGCAATTACTTTGCATAGGCTAATTTATAATTCTTGTTATTTCAGTGTATAAATGTCATTTTAGTTCAAAAGGGGCAGATAACATTAGTTTTTTCTTTCTGTTCCGCTTTCATTTTCTTGGTTTGAGATAACTCATTTTATTGTTAGGATTGTTTTTTTTTCTCTATTTTAATAATAAATGAAATAAATAATTTAAAATAATAATTCTTCTGGCTCTGTATTCCAGGTTGTGCCAGTTTGTGTGCCTTACAGTGGCGTTTCCTGCTCAACTTGTTATTTTTGACCCGTTTCCTTGTCTGCGTCTCCCGCTTGTACAGGTTGTACTGAATCACAGGAGTCATTATTTTTTGCAGCACCGTGTGGTTCATCATTTGTCGATCCCATGTCCTCTTGTCTGCTTTCCAAATCATCGTGCTCCTCATCAGGTACCGCTGCTGGTGTCTTGAAATTGGTTTCATTAGTTTTAATTGGATTTTCTCTGAGTTCCTTCTGGTTTCTCTTGTATGTCATTTTGCTTTTCTTAACTTAGAGTGGTGGACTCCAACATATGTTCCACCATCTAGGCCAAGAACCACAACTGGACCTTTCCATTCATGACGATCAGTTGTTTAGTGATAGACGTCGTCTCCTGTTTTATATTTTATATCAGTGGATCGCAGCCATTTGCAAAAGGCTCTTCGGATCCTATCAGCACACTCAGCCTGAGTAAAGGCTTTTCTCGTGGCATGCAGTGTTGTAGAGTGCTGGGCCATCCACTGCTGGAGGTATATCAGTGAGAAGCAAAGGCAGGGTTGGGTTTTATCCATTGACAGGAGCTGTAGCACATTGTGCATGCAGATCTTTGCCATCAAAGCCCAGTTACAATCGTTGTCTCTTCTGACTTTAAGTAACATTTCAAGAGTGGGCCATAAATGCTTATCCAGCAGTAAATAAAATGCTTTACTATCTCCTTGGCTCTTTTGTGGTGACACTTCCTAAACAGAAGATGTTCTAGGCTGTTCAAACATTGTTGCCTTGTCTCGAGGAATGTCCAAAACAGCGTTTGCTCTCTTCAATGAAATTTTGCTCAAAAGCTTCGGTCGATCTGCTGGAACTACTTTCGTCTCTGTTTGGCATCTAGTTTCTCCTATTTTTGCTGGAATAATTACTTTTCTTGTGGATTGCACAATTTTTCCATCCCCAAACCGGAAAGCTCTTGCACTCTCAACTCTCTTTGGGATAGCCCACTCACTAGGGATGCTCCGATCACATGACTGGAAATTGGGTCCGATCATGTGGTTTCCAGGAAATCAGAATTGGTGGGAAAAACTGGATTTAACCATTTAAAACGATAAATATTTGTTTTTAAAATTATCCTGAGAAAGAGATCCAAACAGAAAAGCAATGGCTTAGTTATAAATTCAACAAGTTCCTCTACATCGGTAGTCTTAGTATCACAGACAACAATGCTGTGTGTCCCACAGTTTAAGGTAGACTGGGAATTTATGCACCATAACATGTGGCAGTTAGCTAACACAGAACGTAGCTGTCACCTCAAAGGAGAGAAAATATCTGTAATTTGGATGCATTTGTAAAACAACAGCAAAGGGAGTGTAATGATCACATGTACTGTGTGCAAACAGGGCATTTAATGAGGTGGTTTAAGGAGGCGATTCGCCACCTTATTAAAAAAAACTGACAGCAAACAGTAAAGGATACATTAAGAAACCAAGAAGAGTCTACGGAGAGCAAAAATGAAAAAAATAGCAGTATATTTATCACAGTGAATGAGCGTCTGTGGTTGCAAACATCGGGATCTGCAATCTCCTTAAGTCACGGTGCCATCTGGTTTCTCCTCCTACATTTGTAGACGCAGAAGAACTATCTGTGTTTTGTAGGAAAAAAGTTGCTCTGCTGCCGACCGTTATGAGCCGTGCCATCCTTGCTGCTGAAAACATCAGCACACCGAATAAACGATTTAAAATATGAGCGACAAGGCTACTTTTACATTAATTCTTAAAAATAACACATTTCTTATTAATGCAGTTCCTAAACAAGTGATGTTTTATGGCAAAACAACTAAAGTATTGACAGGAATACAGAAGAAAGAACCGCGTTAATGATTTGAAAAACTTAAAGGACAACTCTAGTGTGTTCTCCCTTCTTCTTAATGCATTTCTAAAGTATCGGGTCAGGACTCGATATCGGCAGATTCTTTTAATCAAATGACTCGGAATCGGATCGGGAGCAAAAAAATGTGATCAGAACATCCGTGGTCATTTGACTTGTTTAGTTTCTAAAACGTAGCGTTCTTGAATGGCAAGAAAAACACCTTCTATTCCACCTTTAACCACTGATACAGATGTTAGAACGTAGAGGGAGGGCACGCAGATGTTCAAATCCCCGTAAAGGATTAAGTGTGAAAGAACATCCATCTGCTTTCATTCTCCAACTTTTATGATTGCTTGCGTCATTGAATAAAAAAATCCATTGCAGAGATGTTTAACGTCCAACTTTTTACGCTTTAGCAGAATAAACATAATTTCTAACGATAGGCAAGCTGAAACTTCTACGCCAAACTTTAACATCGTGGTTGTTTCCACTTTCTCAGCCTAACTTCTGGTGGTCTAAATAAAGAAAGTGGAGAACGGCTCGCTGACGGAACAGGTGGCCGCTCTTCAGAGCAGAAACTGATGAGGATATTTAGTACCTGCGGTGAGGCAGAGCTGGAGGAGGGCGCTTGACCCGATGAGTGAGAGCTGCTGCCTCCTGTCTGCAGAGCTGCTGCAGCGTAGCTCAACTTGTCACTCTGAGGAGTTGCTAAACACAGAAGAGCAGCAGACTGTGAGGAAATACGACAGAACTATTAACCTTAAATAGCCTGACAATAAAAAATATGCCTTTTAGGTCTCTTGGTGCTTTTAAGCAGCTTAAAATAAAAACTAATTAATGCTCTCTTAGGCTTCTTTATTATCTAATGTCATTACGGCTTTAGCACCACTGAGAGCTGTGAGAAAGCGACTGCTCCGGGGGCTGGCAGATAAAAACAAACGGGTTCACCTTTAAGGGAAGTGCTGGGCTTGGCTGCCTTGTCTCGGCTGAAGAAGAGGCTGCCGGGTTGAATGCTGGACCCAGATGGCGGAGACTCGTCCTTCACCTTGAACTGTCCCAGCTTTGTTAGTTTCTGACAGGAAAGGAGAAGGGTTCAGCGCTGAAACTAAAATCAGACATTTTTCTGTTTCTAAATCAGGAAGTTCACGTTACATTAAATAGGTTCGTTTACTTTAAAAATAGAAGACTTGCCTAGAAAATTCTAATTGTCAAACAAAAGGAACAAATCCAGCGATGCAACGATAACGTCGTTGTTACACCCAATAACTGATATTTTTAACAATATTAGAAAGAATATAAGAAAATATATTAATACACGGATATACTGTAATACTTTGTGTAATGATACTGAGTAGATATGTAAAAGCAGTGTATCGATTTTCATTGAGAATTTACATGCACACGTTTATTTCTTTTATGCGGAGCAATTCAACGCCCGACCGCTAGGTGGCAGCAGATTTAACCACCTTCACTCTGGCCCCTACTTCACACTGGAAGCATCAGCGGCGCAGAACGGCAACAGAACGTCACCGTAAGCGATTCAAGCCAGCCGCGACGCGCCCCAGAAGCGCTGCGTTGCTAACGATAGGATTGGGTTCTATTTTTGCCGTGACTCACTTCTGGGACACGACAATTTACGCAGTTAACGTAGGACTAGACAGGAAATCACATACAGTTTCAGTGTAAAATCCCCAGTAACTTTCAAAATAAAAGACCATTGCAGCGATGGGATTTCATATCCATGTAGATTACATCAAAACAAGTGACCGAATGACCCTTTTTACTCCCAGCATCGTTCCAGAAGTGCGGCAATGTGTTTTTATGGCTTTAATCCTGGCAGTGGAGAGGAACAATATTATATATGACATCAAACAGCGATAACAAATGTGATTTCCTTCTTTTTTGGTTTAATGGCAGATGAAATAAACTCGAGGGATTTAGTGATTTCACGAATCCAGCGAGGAGCACGGCAGAGACGTCGCTCCGTGGCTGAGATCCTCCTGGCGTGTGCTGGCGCTCAGTGAAAGTCGTGAGTAAACTGTTCCGCACCACCGATGCTTCCAGTGAGAAGTAGGAGCAACAAAATCTTGCTCTAACACTCGACACACTTGGAGAAACCTGAACTGAGTTTTTCAATTCTGTTCTGTCAAAAACATCACAAACATTGTCTGACATTTATTGCATCGTCTCCCTTATATTGTGATAGTTATCACATTGCCAGATTCTTGCCAATAAACACTCCAAAGACAAGAAATACATATAAATATAATCTATTACTATCACACACACACACACACCACAGACATGTATGCTTCCTACATGATTACCATCACTTTCATATCAACAACTACGCATCATCACCCCCCTTCCCTTCTGAAGCCGATACACAACTAGAAAAATATTGTTTGTTAATGTCGGCCCAGTTTCACAAATGGAACCGACACGATATGTTAAAAAATGACCAATGTTGGCCGATACCAATAATGATGCCGATCTATCGTGACTCCCTTAATCACACTATGATCTACGATGGTGAATGGCTGCTCGTCCAGTTATATTTACTGTCCTGTCTGCTATTAAAGATCAGGTTGTGGGAATATATCTGAAATATTCCCACACAGGAGACTTCAACTGTTTCCTAGGTGGAAATGGAGCAGTCCTGATTGTTGCCGGTGTCGGTACAGGATCTGCTCGGGTGCAAGATCGGCTCGGGGTCCTTCGACTGCTGATGACGTCAAAGTAGTTGATTGGCTGAACATGAACCTTACGGAAGTGACGTAATCGCGTTACATTGTTATCACGTTACGTTGGTCCAGGCATATTTTTCTGTTGGAAAGATGGACAACTTTTACAAAGAAATCCATCATTACCTCTTTGAAAATACACTTTTAGCATAGAGCTGCATGTATATTAGGGCTGAACGATAAACTGCATGAGCAGTTAAATTGCGATGTGACAAAATTAGATTTTCTAATCGCAAAGGCTGCAATTTGGCAGCGAGTGGTTAGCGCAATGCTAATATACATGGAAAAACCCATAGGAACGCTAATGCTAATGTCACCGATTACATTCTTCCAAATTATGAATTAGAAACGTGCCACATGATTACATTTGGAGTCTAATAGAAAGTAAAACTACCATCAATCAAATAAGTACAGACAGGTATTTTAGTAAAGCCAGAAAACTTTTAACTCCAGAGTTTTGGCTAGCAGCTATGAGCGTACCTGAACTACGCATGGACAAGACGTCAAAAACTCTAAACACAAAATACTTCAATAAACGGGACACACTTCTTTCCTGCAAATACAATTTCACAGGTGTTGCTAATACCTATGATCCTTCAAGGGATGTGCTCAAAGAGGAGTTCAACATTATGAATAAAATATAGCGTTTTATTTTACAAATACCATTATAAACACAAACTTACGTCTTAAGAAACATTATTTTAATAACGAAACAGCTAAATTCTTTCCAACAGTATAAAGATTTGTAGTGTATCTTGTCCGAGTGGGTTTGCCGTACTTTGACGTCATCGGCAGTCGAAGGACCCCGAGCCGATCTTGCACCCGAGCAGATCCTGGACCGACACCGTCACTGCTTCTGCTGCGTGCGCGCCTTCAGTTTCACTTTTGTTTTTGTCTGTGCAGGTCGCGCTTGACCTTTAGTTTTTTTAGGGGTGTCCCAATACAACTTTTTTCACTTCCGATACGATACCGATATTGCAGCCTTCAGTATTGGCCGATACCGATATCAATCCGATACGACATCAGCACAAATCATACATACTTTTATCCATTTTGTAGTGTGGAATGTATGAAAGGCTTGATCAAGTGATATTACTCAATCGGAGAACAAAAGCCAATAACAGCAAGTATGAAAAAAATGACAATATTTTTAACCATTGGTTGCAAAAATATGAACCCTAGCGGACCTGTTATATCAGAGATTTTTGATGCAGTCCGATATAATCCGATACTGTGTTTTTGGGCCGATATCGAAATGCTTTCAATATCTATATCGAAACAGGACATCCCTAGTTTTTTTATAGGCCTTGTTGGAGACGTTTTTACGGGGGGATTAAACGCGGTTAACAGTCAAACCGGTTAATCCCTGCAACCCTACCAGGGTGTTGATGCCTACTGATGGACACAAGCTCCCTGTAACCCGACTGAGGAAGAGTGGGACCACTGAGGTCAAGAACTCACTGGAGACGATGTTGGAGGATCGTTTTTGTCGGGTGGTGAGTGGAACTTCACAAAGGCAATCCCGTAGGCGATGCTCTGTAAAATGCAGCAGACAAAACAGACACCTTGTTTTAGTCGAAGTCTCTGTGCAGCTATGAAACAAAGTCATAGCATAAGCACAACTTTCAAAGAGACAACAACTTTTACTCCAACCACATGGCAGCAATCTAGACGTGGTGACGGCAACTTGCTAAACATCAATCTGAGCATCAAAAGAAAGGATTAAAGTGGTTGTTAGTGCTAAGTGAGCTGGTCTGAGGTCTTCATTCACCGATGATCTACAGAAATTTCCACCAACAACCACAGCTACTTCCAGCAGGATAATGCACCATCACACAAAGCTCAGATCATCTTTAACTGGCTTCCAGAACATGACCATAAGTTCACTGGACTCAGTCACCAGATCTCAATCTAGATATTTACCTAAGGGATGTGGTGAAACTAATAATATAAGCCTAATAATACCTCATAGGACATCCAGTCTGTGTATAACTGTCACGTGCAACACAAGTAAGTTTCTGCACACCGTTAGAATTTAAATTACTTTTATTTAGATTTTTTATCATCTCAACCACCACAAATGTAACATTGCTTAATATGTACACCAATAACGTATATCCTTCAGTCTTTATATTTACAATACCGTGATTTGAGATGTATACTGATTTTTAAACAGGCCCTTACCTTGCTGTATGGCTGGCTGCAGACAAGTTTCACTCTGTCCCATTTCTCCTGGGCTGTGCTCTTCTGCAGCTGGTTGGGACCAAAGAAGCGTACGCGGTTCAGGTTGGTGCCATTGCGGCTCTCAGTGGGGGACATGAAGGACGAAGTGACAAGAAGGACCTAAAGAGGCAATTTAAACCAACGTAGATAAACAGGAATGACAAAGAATCAAACTAATCAGGAGCAGAGACTTATAACAGTTTAGTTTGTAGGTAAAACCTCATAGTCCTGGTCTCTGACAGCTGAAGAATTTCCCACCAACACCTCGATGAAAGCCGATCCTTCATTTCCGATATCAATGCTGTGCACCTGCTCCTCCTTCTCAAACTAAAAAAAAAAAAGGTTAAAAGAACAGTTCACATAAATGACTTCTGCCTGGCCTCCAGACAGTCGTTTATAACTTTAGGGGGAAACTACACAATTGAAAAAGATGTGAACATTTACGAAAAACATTCAATACTTGTCAGAAATAAGATGACCCTTGGAGGCGTTTAAACATTAAATATTTTACGGTTTTGTTTGGAGGTCAGACTTGGAAGAGCGATGGAAAAAAGATACGGCACTCGAGTAAGTTTCACTGCATTTATATAAAAATCTTGTACTTTGTCCCAAATCAAATTTGAGACGTTTCAAGGTGAATTTTTACGATTTTACAGCAGCTTACACTGTTGGGGATTCATGATCAGTGCATACTTACAGGTGCTGGTCAGAAAATTACAATGTCATAACAAAGCTGGTTTCTTTCACTAATTTTAATCAAAAAGTTAAACTTGCATGCGAGATTCATTCATTACACACAGCCCGATATATTTCAAATGTTTATTTCTTTAAAGGTGCATTATGTAGAAATGAAGTAAAAATGTGGTAATATTTGTTTACTGCACCGCAACCATTTTAAACAACTCTGGAGATTTTTTGCTGGCCGTTGTCAAATTACAATTGTCGGCGCAGCAGTATTAGCTCACAGGAGACACGGCAACCCCACACTCACTGATGGTAAACAGCAGTCACGTTCCTCCTTCCTTTGTTAAGACATGAGAAAAGCTGACAATCCCCACAGCCAGCTGGATATGAAATACGTTTCAGTATAATCTTCCTTCCAAAATGACTGAAACATTACTCTTTTGGGATTTTCTCACTGTAAAATTCTCCCTATATTCTTACATACTGCACCTTTAATGTTGATTATAACGGCCAACTAATGAAAATCCAAAGTTCAGTATCGCAGAAAATTTGAATATCAATTAAGACTAGGGGTGTAACGGTTCACGAGGGAGTGTTAAACCGTTTCGGTTCGGTCCACTTGCGTATCGTTTCGGTTTATTTTTTCCGTTAAATAATGAATATTTATTGGTGTGATTCAAGTGCAGCGGATAAAAATTCCTACATGAGTTTCTGCACGGACACTGAATTGAGTGACGCATGATGGCTGCACGCGCCCAGTCTCTGTAAAAAAAAAGGCGATGTGCAAATTCTGACCAACACCTTTCAGAGCGGATCAAACCAGCTGGCTGTCGCTGCTTCTGGAGTCTGTAGAGATGCTGAACGGAGCGTCACCTGTCTCCCTTCTCTCACACTGCAGGCACGCAGCAGCAAAAATGTAAACAAACACGTCTGCTGAACTTTCCCCTTGACAACTGATGTAAAGTTTTCAACCTACAACCAAACACCCAGGAAGCACGTTCGTTTTAAAGAAGAAACTCTGGGTGGTGTGAGGTGAGTTTTTAAGGCTCGCTGCAGAAATAAACTGTGAAACTAATGCTACGGAAGTTCCGGAGGGCCAAAAAGGCGCTATTACATAAATTACACTTTTTTTTTAAATCACCCGCAACAAAAAATTCGAATTAATTCATTCAATTGATTTATTGCCCAGGCCTAGTCCAGGATATTGCATCCTCCTCTTCACAATATCCCATAGGTGTTCAAGTGAGTTTCCTGGTCAATCAAGAACGGGAATACCATGGTCACTGACCCTGTGTGCAGGTGCCAAGTTCTGTTGGAAAATTAAATCTGCATCTCCATAAATTTGGTCAGCTGCAGGAAGCATGAAGTGCTCTAAAACTTCCTGGTAGACAGCTACGTAGACCTTATACCTCAGAAAACACAATGGACCAACATCAGCAGATGACACTGCACCCCAAACCATCAATGACTGTGGAAACTTTACACTGTACCTCAAGCAATGCGGATTATGTTTCTCTCCTCTCTTCCTCCAGACTCTGGGACCTTGATTTCCAAAGGAACATAACTTTGGATCACTCAGCAGCAGTCCAGTCCTTGTCTTTAACCCAGGCAAGACGCTTCTGAAGCGGTCATTTCTTCAAAAGTGGATTGACACAAGGAATGCGACAGCTGAAGCCCATTTCTTGAATATGTCTGTGTGTGGGTGGTTCTTGAAGCACTGACTCCAGCTGCAGTCCACTCTTAGTGAATCTCCACATTTTTTAATGGGTTTTGTTTCACAATTCTCTCCTGGGTGCAGTTACCCCTATTGCTATTACAAGTTTTTCTACCACATCTTGTCCTTCCTTTTGTCTCTCTATTAATGTGCTTGGACACAGAGCTCTGTGAACAACCAGCCTCCTTATCATGACCGTTTGTGTCTTGCCCTCCTTGTGGAAGATGTCAATGGTCATCTTTTGAATAACTGTCAAGTTAGCAGTATTCCCCATGGTTCTGTAGCTTACAGAACAAGACTGAGACCATTAAAAGGCTCTTTTTTTTTGGCTGATTAGAGTGTGGCACCTGGGGGCCTTCAATATTGAACATTTTCACAATATTCTAATATCCTGAGATACTGAATTTGGGATTTTCATTAGTTGTCAGTTATAATCATCAAAATTGAAGAAATAAACATTTGAAATACATCAGTCCGTGTGTTAAGAATGCATCTAATATACAAGTTTCACTTTTAAAAGTAATTACCTTTTTCATGAAATTCTAATTTAATGATCAGCACATGAACATGCTCAAATCACTTGACTTTAAAATGTTATTGTGCTACATTCAGATATGTCAATTAAAGTTGAGTTCAAACGCATGCTTAAAGATCCATCTCTTTCAAAACCCTAAAAACATCATTCTATAATTTAAGCATTTTCTAGGATTTACAACTGAAATAAAAGCCTGATTTAAATATCTCTGTTCAGTGTCACCTGGGCAAATAAAAACAAACTACCGACATTTGACATCAAAAGGGCCAAAAACCAACCTGCAGAATGACTGATGTCTGTTTCTCTCCGGGTCTTGCTGCTTTCCACTTTCTGTAGGTGTCTGAGCTCAGGAGATTGTCTGCTTTATGCGTCTGTTTTATGTTGAAAGTGGGTTTAGTGGAAGCTCAACAGCAGCTGAACATCGACTTTACATGATACAAAAAAAAACTTACACTGTCCTCTGAGCTGCAGGACACGACATGTTTCAGTTGGATTTCTGGCATATTTTGACAAGTTCAAACTTACTTAACCATAAAAACCGTCAACCGAGCGCTTTAAAGATCTAGCGAATCCGTATCAGGTTCAAGACACATAAAACGAAACCAGATTTCGTTTAGTGGCTGTACTTCTCTCGTTAGTCTGCGTTAAACAAGCTGTTGACTAAGCTGATAGCATGCTAGCAAACAATAGATAGTGAACTTTTCCTCATTCGTTTGGTAATTCGTTGTATTTAAATGACTGCTGCGCACAAAATGTTTACACTGCTGTATGCTTGACAAATACCCGTTTCTTTGTCAGCAAAGTAAACTACTGAATTTTCGTGTTAACACGCTTAATTTAACGTAAAACGAGCGAAAGGGTGTCCACATTTTCCCACCAAAAGGCTGCACATTTGACAACCTGACGTAACTTCCAAACAACCGATTTTCTGTCCAATGAGAGCGTTTCTTTTTCTTCTTCTTTTACCATAATTACTTTACACACGTGAGCGCCCCCAAACGGGAGAACTGTGAACTGAGACATCACTAATAAATAGTTTTAAAGATTTAAAAATGTTAACTTACTTTTCTTTTGTTTATATCCTGAAAATGTGTTTTATTTTATAAATTTTAGGGCAGAATTATTTTAGTATTTAAATGTGTGGCAGTGTGAGCGTCCTGTCACAGTGTCCCGATTGATATGCGCCCTGGCTGGCTACTAAGCCAAAGAGATGTTTGACTGACTGGTTCGGTTCGCGCGCGTGACCCTGCTCGGGCCTGCATGTAAATATAAAATGTTATTTTAATACTGTGTAGTACTATTAGTTATTTATTGTATTTAATCTTTTAAATTTAAATTATTTCTGTTGTTTTGTTCATATTTTTGCTAATAATAACAACCCACTTTTATTGTCATATCAATTGTTTTCAGTATATGTCATATATACTTAACTGAAAATGTTCTAAATCTGAAAATAGTTATCGACTGAAGCTGTTTATTTTGCTTTTTCTTGGACAATGATATAAAAGAACACCAAATGTTTTTGATTATTGTAAAATAAAGTTGTGAGGAAAAAAGTTAATACAATCACAGTTTTTACATTCCTGCCCAAACATAAAAGCAGTGATTCTTTATTTCAAAATGTTTTATATTCAATAACAACTTTATTAATGCTCAAATTAATTATCACGGGCAAAAACAAACAAACAAAAAACATCCATAAAACGAAAAATTTCACTTTATCATCAGAAGGGTTAAAGCCAGTCTGTGGGATTGGTGCAAAGTATCATAACACCGGTTGTCCTAAAGTTTAATCAGAAGTTGAACTTTAAGATCATCTGACTAGTAAAACGTTTGGGCTGAAAAGAAAAATTACTGACGTAACAAAAATTGTAAGAGTGCTTAAGCTCAACAAGATTCCAGATATCTGAATCAGTGAATGCTGCAGCAACATGTGGCGGGAAACATGAATGACTGATCCTCCGGAGTTCGGAACCATTTTTAATCATTATTTTATGAGAAGAAACAGTTCAGAGGACCTCCAGGTAGATGCCTGTCTCTGGATCAGCACCCTGCACCTCCCTTGTTGCTCTGACCCCTACACCACCTTGTCTATCAACACGTCCATCCTCTCTACCTCTTTTTCTCTCCCCACCTCTTCGACCCATTGGACGGAGCTAAAAAGGGAAAAGAAAAACAGATTATCAGAATAAAAAGTGGGGACATCCACAGATGTCTTCTGTGAGAAACACTTCCTTTGAAAGTACAAATTCATACCTGCTCATTGTGGACAAAAAGTGGTGTGCAGTTCTGGTACACTAGTTGGTAGCTTCCATTGGTGTAAACATGCGTCACTTCAGTGCAGTTAATGTACAGAGGCATGCTCTCCTGATAAATCCCCAATCCCATTGGGTACACAGCTGTTGTTCTGCTTAGAACCCGCCTGAGATGAGCAGATGAGGCTTAAAGCTACGAGTTTTATTAAGCAAAACATTTATTTAACCAACATTTTTGCTTCACTTACTTGTTAGCTTTTTTTCTGCAGCAGAACCCGAGAAGGGCCAGGAGGAAAATGAGCAGACCGACGAGAGCAGCAGGTGAAATGATCCAAATCAAAGCAGCCGTTTCTGAACCTGAACAAGAGCAGAACTTTCAGATTTTATTCATTAAACCTATTTTTTAAATAACCCTTTAAGTAATGTAGCAATAAAAACAGGTGTGACGAGAGCAAGAGACAGCCATGCTTTAAACACACCTTCGTCTCCCTGCAGCAAAACAAGGGAGTCATTTCCAAGGGCATTGAATGCAAAACACATCACTCTCAACGGTTTGTCCATGCGGCCTCTCAGAGACGCCGTCAGCATGCCGGACTCAGATGTTGTGGACATGTTGTAATCCTGACGTGGAGCTGTCTCGTTGACGCTCCAGGTGACAGCTGATTTAGGGTTTGAGTCGACGGAACACCGGCAAAGAACCTCAGAAGCCCCCACAACACAAGAAGAGGATAGCTGGACGATGGTAGGCTTATCTGTCAGAGAGAAAAAGATTTAGTTTAAAGAAGTTAATTAAAATCAGTAATATTGAGAGAACCATAGATTTGCATGTTCTCTGGATTGATTTATTTTTCTCATATTCAATGACTTCTTTGTTTATATTTTTTATGTGATTCATATTTTTGCTGCAGTGATGTCAAAGTGTAGACCACACCCAATCAGTCAGTGAATTAAAAAAAACTGAGAAATCAATTTGATTTCCGTTTTAGTTTGGTGAGAGTTGGTCAAAGTCAACATTTACATTGTACGTTTAGCGCCGTGGGCTGGGATTCTCCTCGACCGATGGCGTTCTGAGCAGAGCAGCGAACCCTCATGTCTCTGGTCACGTTATAAACTCGCAGGAAATGCGTCCGCCAGTTGAGGTGGACAGTGCGGCCGTGCTGAGTGTAGGACCAGCGATAGTCTGACACGGGAGGGTCGGCCTTGCAAGAGCACAAAAGCAAGGCAGTTCCCCCCTGCTGCACAGTCAATGACTCAATCTGAACCTTCACATCTTTTGGTGGAACTAAAATCACGAAAGAGAGAAATTAATTCAGTTATCGTCCAAAACAAGAACAAGGTGAGTGTTGAAACTGTGCTTACATGTCACATGCATCTCCTTTGTAGTCGATAACACTTTGGCTCCGGGATGTTTGACTTCGCACCTGATTCTGGGTTTCACCAGGTGTGACACGGTGAAGGACAGAGAGGACAGTAACATCCATCTTTGGGCGTCAGGGGTGATTACTTTCACTTCCTCAAGCTCCGTGATGTTCAACTGGGCTCTTCCCTCCCACTTCCACTGCATGGTGGGAGGTCTGGAGGGGCAGTAATAGTTTATGGAGCAGTTCAGGGTGACCAACTGTCCATCTGTGGCTGACAGAGCACCGCTGATGACGGGAGGTTCGAGGGTTTCTGTCAGCAGAAAAAGTCTCCATCATTTCTGTTCATTACCTCTTCTGATTAAATACTTTCTAATTCTAGAAAAAGCAAGACTGTCATTACATATTTTAGGTCACACATGGAGCTGAAATTGTATAACTATGGACAAAGGTTTTGAGGATGAAACAAATTAATTGTAAAAAATTGCTGCCTCATTTATTAAGATAATTAAATTAAATAAAAAGGGATGTTTGATATTATCGGTCTACCAATAATATCAACCGATATCAGCATTAAAATGTAATATCTGTATCAATTTTCAGTTTTTAATGGTCCGACTTTAACATACCATACACATATTATACATCAAACTATTCAACTACTTCTCCTCTCTCTCAAAATGTCAAAATACGACAGGACTGAGGTAAAGTCTTTGAGAAATTTTACTTTATTTGACACAACTTGTGAAATTAACATTTGCCCTGTGTGTTGAATGTGCACTGTCATTCACAATTTAGCCTAAGCACAGCCATGAACAAAGAATGGGACTGTTGTGTTCTGAACACTAGGGGCAGTGTAGGCTCATACTGACATGTTGTAGGCAGAAGAAGAGTGCGAGTGCGTAGCGTGTCCTGATTCTCCAGTGCGGAAGTTGAGCACAGCCCTTTTGCACCCGTGATCTGTACTTTGCCCAAGTCTGCATCAATGTGGACTTTGAGTATTACCCACAATCCATCCAAAAGTGTCTTTTCTGAATATATGTATTTTCAAAAGTAGTTTATTTTAGGAAGCTTAATTGATCTTGATTTTCTTATCATGTACTGTGATGTAATGTAAGCAATATGTCTTTTTTTTGTTAAGCATGCCCCTGACCCTCAGAGCTCTGTGCAATAGGAAACTGAGCGCCGACCAGAACTAACCAATAGCGTTAGACTACCGCTTACCTGCCTCAAATTTAAGGAATACCTCGCTGATGCAGTTGATGAACTTTCCACGGACAAGTAAGTTTTTAAAATATAAATACATGTAAACACAACATGGCATGAGAATAATACTTGTAAAACAACATGTTTTAGCTCTGTTTGTCGGCTACAGAAGCACATTTATAACTAAAAACTGTGATGTTGCCATTTTAAAAAAACAGACCCAGAGATTATTTGTGTGATATGCTTGTCAGCCACTAGATGGTGCCATCAGATAAGAGAAATACTCCGTAAAGAGACTATGTGAAATAATTGGTTGTTTGAAAATTGTTCATATGTATATTTTTTTCTAAGTAGCGCAACGACCAGGATCCCGGCATGCTTTGAGGTTGATGACGCTAAGCTCCCAGTTCTAATTCGGCAAGTATTTGCACACTTGTGCACTATGCACTCAAAGCCTTACTGCACACTTCCTCCAAGTGCACTTTAGAAGACCGTGGGGTGCTGTGTGAGGATTGGGAGTGGGCCCAAAATGCATGCTGTATGTGACTGCTCCTTCTCTGTAATAAAGTTTCTGTGGCTGCTTTTCCTATCTACTTTAAAATGCAACAGGTACTTAAGTATCATCCCAGAGGAACTCCTTCAAACCATCCAAGACCAGTTTGTGAATGAGTGATGTATTTCGAAATCGTTCACTTGTCATGAGGCTAAATTAGTGGTTTGAAGAACAAAACATTCAAATTTAGGGTCAATGACCCTGAAACTACACAGATTTCAATCCTTGAGAGTCTGACTGAGACACAAAGCTCTAAAATTCGGACTAACTCCAAGCGTTGATTATGAGAAATGGGCTGCCATCAGTCAGGATTAGAACGAAAAGTTTAGCATAACTGGACAGACTGCAGAGGTCTTCAAAGCAAAGATCCAATCATTTAAGTATTGACTGTTTGATACGTTCAGTATAACATCTAAAAAGACCTAAAAGCACTAAAGCAGCAAACTTTTGACAAGCCAATACTTGCTTAATTCTCATAATCTTTGACTACGGTATGAGTGAAACATTCTCCATGCCGTCTAGAAACATACAGTGTTGTTGTAAACCAGACAAAGGAAGAGCACTGTCCTCCCCACTCACCAATGATGTCTAGATTAATACTCCGTGGCTTTCCCCAGAGTAAGACATCCTCTTTCTTCAGAGCAACTTCAAACACCTTTGGATCACCTGCCCTGACTCCCTCTATCTGCACTGAACAGTCTCCATCTGAAATCCGACCAAAGAGGGACGTCCGGCCTTGGAAATTTCTGCTCACTTGATCTCTGCTTTCGCTGTTAAAAGCAGTGCTCCGCAGAGGGAACAGATGACTGCCGTCTCTGAACCTTAGTCGCACATCCACCCTCTTCTTCGGTCCCTGGAGAGGATCAGGAGCTGCAGGTGTGAAGGAGCAAGGAATCACCACGCAGGAGTCCACTAGAGCTTTGACGCGGTCGGGGACTGAGGGCACAAGTGAGACAGCCTCGACCTCCCTCCTCAAGACTGTTGTGGTGTTGGAGAACACACGGTTATTGGGGAATCAGACATCGCTGTGTGAGATTGTAGGTTTAGAAGTAGGAGAGCTGAGAGAATTAGCAGCTAAAAGCTGTTTTATTTCTCTTTATTAAGACTAAAAATAGTATATTGCTCTTAACATTTGAATGCATTTAATTCTAATGTTTCGTAGGAGAAAATATTTAGGATTGGCAAAAAGAAATCTGACTTTAATGGAAAACTGTGTTTTGCAATAGGCATACATTTAGAAAATGGAACAGAGTAATTATACTTTTTATCCATCAGACTTATCCAGATTGTCTTTTTCTCTCAGCAGAAAACTATTAAACTTCACTCTTTTTTTCTCCATTTTGCTCTAAATATGCAGCTTCTGCAGAAACATTTTATAAAAAACAATGTTCACAAATTTTAAGGTTGCCTTTTTCAAATACTCTCAGCTGGACATTACACAAATAAAGAAAACGTGTTCTTGAAATTAAAATAACAAGACAACTTTAGGAAAATTTTTATAAAATAGTTTACTTACCCATGACAAGCGAACATGCTAAAAGGACAGAGTCTGCATGCATGGCTGCAACCCTGCTGTGCAAACACAGACAGAGAAGAACGACAAGAGGGGCAAAGGAGAGGAAGCTGGGTTGTTCCATCATCTCACTCCTGCCTATCAAACCTCCACCTACTCATAAGTATGATATTTATTCATTTAGCTAATCTGAATCATCCATATATCCTTGTTTGCAGATGCAAAAAGAACACATCTCTTCCTGAGGCATCCGATCAGACTGAAAACATTTTTCAGATAGAAAAATAAGTGGAACTGGTTTGTAAAGG
The DNA here is from genome assembly GCF_043380555.1 of Nothobranchius furzeri. Lineage (NCBI taxonomy): Eukaryota > Metazoa > Chordata > Actinopteri > Cyprinodontiformes > Nothobranchiidae > Nothobranchius > Nothobranchius furzeri. The sequence continues at coordinate 68,584,160 of NC_091745.1, forward strand.
AAAGAAAGACATCAGCAAGATGACACATGACAACGTCTGAGTCATTCTCTCATGCTGCTGCTCATTTCCTCAGTGGATCTAAATGTGCTTATTTCTGGTTTTTCCTCTTTGTAACATTGATCCATTTGAAGCTTCTGATGCTCTTAAAAAAATAATAATAAAAACAAAACAGAAATACAAGTTAAACGGAAAAAAGAACATCACCCTTGCTGTTGATGGTATTTTTATTATTATGTTGCTGCACATAAATATGTGTGTGTATACATACAAACACAAACAAACAAACAAACAAACACACACACACACACACACACATACACACACACACACACACACACATATGTATATATATATATATATATATATATATATATATATATATATATATATATACATATATATATATACTGTATGTATATATATATCGCAACACGTTCTCACTCCCAGCGCGTCAAAAACAAACGCTTGGTCAGCCACCCTCCACGTCAGACCCCTGATGCCAAAAGTGCCCTTTTTCTTTACTTATGTGCGAAAAGGGGTTTTTCCCTTATTTGACTGCAGATCCCAATGCAGTGTAAAACTGACGCGATGGGATGGCCGCAGCCAGGGCACCAAACAAGCTTATTGTACCTCACCTTAACCTTATCCTCTTATTCAACCTTCCCCTCACCCCATCCTAACCTTAACCATCTTGCTAGCGAACAGGTTAGTGATGTGTTGGTCACTCTAAAAGCCGGCTCTATGAAGTGAACGGCGGGAGCCACCTCGTCATTGGTCGGGTTTGGACCGAGCCAACGCGAGGGGGAGGTTTCAACTACCACGGTGGAGGTTAAAAGTAGAGGGTATGTGTAACCTCCCCCTCGCCAGATGGTATGTTCTAACGTTCCCCTTGGGCGGCAAATAGACCCTTTTACTGTTTGTAAACAATATGACGTCAACGAGAATGCGCGCGCAGCTTGGCAACAGAGAATGGCTTTGTTTCAGGCTTTATCAAGCTACGCTGCGGGGTTATCACCGGCAAATCTTGAATGTTATATTATTAAACTCACTTTAACAAATGGCAACAGACTCCCGGATCCCTGTGGCATTACGGAATGGGTGGAAGATGTAGGTGCGTGGCCAGATGTCCAGTGGCGCGATATATATATACGTTTTTAGTGGAGAGGCCCAGTAAGTACACACGTGAGAAGCTACGGGCATACAAATCGTTAGATGCATACAACTATGTTGTCTGTGGCCACGTACAGAAAGTAAAATATCACGACATAGACTCTTGAGTTTTGCGTCTTGAAGGCAGAAGTCCTTCCTAGCCAAAGACAAGGACACAATACTGCTATGTACGAGGCTTGGGTCATAGTAAACAAACCAGAGAAATGCGTCTTCACAGCCAACTGTACCTGCATGGCACGATGAGTATAGCATAGGTTTCTTTTTTTAGCGTGCTCAGAGTACAATCGTGTTAATTTTAGAGAAATACAGTTAATACTAATATGCAGGGGGAAATACAGATGAATTAGAATGAAATGTTAATTTCATTTGCAAACCAGCAAACGCAACTTACTTTATTTAATAGAACACACGTTAACCAGCTTTCTGGTGTAATCTTAGTACATAATTACCTTACCTGATATAAACTGGGCACTACAAACTCGAGCATTTCGGATCGTGTTTTCAGTCCAGTTTTCATCAACCCTTTTGATGGCCTGCAGCCACAGACGCCTTTGATTTTGTTTAAATGGATGTGCTCCCTTCGGAATTCTGTAAAGTTTCAGTCCACTGCTTGAAGAGAAGCGATTCTGGCATCCATACACGCAACAACCTGACATTTTTATGTGCTCAGAACTTCCAAACAAAGTGTTTAAAACGCTATTTCAGTATCGAGTGTGAATGAGGAAGCCTTCACTCTCGTTGCCAGGCTGCGCGCGCAACTTTTGATGACGTAGGTAGTAAAAGGGTCTTGACAGTCAGACTCTGACTGTCACAGTCAGAATGCATGGGAAACAAACGCTTAATCACAGTGAGAGTAACGTTTTTGGTAGCAAGAGGGTTAAGGTTAGGATGAGGGAGAGGGGAAGGTTATAAATAGTGAAACGTTAAGGTTTAGGTGCGGTTAAACAAGCTGGTTCTGTGCCGCATTTAAGGTTTAGGTGCGGTTAAATGAGCTGGTTCGATGCCGCATCAGCGGATATCTGATCACGTCAGTGTAACGCTGCATTGGGATCTGCAGTTACAAAAGGGAAAAACCCCTTTTCGCACATAAGTAACGAAAAAGGGCACTTTTGGCGTCTGGGGTCTGACGTGGAGGGTGGCTGACCAAGCGTTTGTTTCTGACGCTTAGGGTGTTAGAATCTGATATATATATATATATATATATATATATATATATATATATATATATACATATATATATATATATATACATGTCACGTTGTGAGCCAAGAGGAGGTTAGGACCTAAAGATGCAGAGATTCCAGATGACACAGGGTTGGTAGAACTAAACGTAAAAATCCTTTATTACAGGGTAAATCAAAAAGGGCAGGGAACCAAAAACCAAAATCCAAAAAGTCCTTATAACAAAACCTAGAGAAATCCAAGAACAAAAACAGACCAAGAGAGATTCAAATATCAAGAGAGGGGACGAGACGCGACTGACACACACAATGACCCAACAACACACTGAGACGCAGACAGGGTTAAATACACTGGGGCAGGATGAGTGGGAGATGAGCTGCAGGTGTGAGGGGAGAGAAACCTAGTGAAAACAATTAACTGATCAGGGAGAGGAAAGTGAGCAGAGGAGGGGAAACTAGCATGACCTAAGAGCAAAAAGAAAACCTAAAGACAAGAGCAAGCTAAATAACAAATGTTCTAAGGAGGAAGGAGAACTAAAAAAACAGTGGGGAAAGAAACACACTAAAAGAGACTAATTAAATGAAAAGCTGAACCTTATAGAAAAACTGCAGAGGGGTGACTAGGGGAGACCAACGGGAGCACAGGACCTGGCAGGGATAACCTGGAGGGGCTGCAGACCAGGGGACACATGAGGAACACAAGGAGACACATAAGGGGATCCTTGGAGGGGGCACACAAGGAGACACATGAGGGAGACGCAGACAGACCAGGTCTCTTTCTTTCTTTGTGGACAAAGTCAATAAGGTTAGATCTAGCATCTCTCCTTCAGCCTTATCGCTGTCTCTCCCGACTCCAACCAGGCCCATCATCCTAGATAGCTTTGCTCCTGTTTCTTTGCCTGAGTTAACCAAACTAGTTAACTCTATGAAGACCTCTGCATGCCCCCTCGACATCTTACCCTCATCTTTGTTTAAAAGTGCTTTTCAGTCCATCGGTCCCAGCGTGCTTTCTATAATTAATGCTTCTCTGGTTTCTGGTTAGGTCCCTGCTTACTTTAAGAACGCTGTACTTAACCCACCATATTGTTAAGAAGTTTGTGTTTACGTTTTCTAAATTCCTGAAGAAATTTTAAAAAGTGACCTGCCACCTGGTACAAAACACTTTTTTTTTTCATTTTCAGTGTGTGCCACTCTAAATGTGCATAATTAAGGGACCTGCTGCTCTGCCAGTGGGCAGGTACTTCTTAAAATTTCTTCAGGAATTTCTAGTTACTTTTACAATGTGGTAACAGAGTTACTAGCTCAATCACTTTTTGGAAAAAGTCATTTGTAACTATAACTAATAACTTTTTTAATGTGAGGTGCCCAAGACTGCCCATTAAGCTGTTGCTAATGCAAAGTGCCACACACTCAAAGTTTAAAAGGATAGCTCAATCTGCCCCAAAATGAGAAATTCTTAGAAGTTTTTTGCTAATGATTTTGCCATGGTACATCAGATCACTTGGAACAGAAATAGCACACCTCCCGCAGTCAAGCTGCTCATTTTCATGTGTAATTTGTGGGGGTGCACGCTGCAGTGTAAGCTGCATTAAGGCCCTGTCCACACGTAGCCGGGGATCTGCCAAAACGTAGATATTTTTCTACGTTTTGGCCTGTCATCCACATGAAAACTGAGTTTTTTCACACGAAAACGGATCTTTTTAAAAACTCCGGCCAAAGTGAAGACCTGCGTTTTCTCCGTTTTGGGTGTCTGCGTGTGGACGGACAAAACCGGAGTTTTAAGGTCCGCAACGTCACTTTCCGCGACAAAAAAATGCTGACATCACGTGTGCGACCTGTGTTTACACTAGCCGACAGCATGGATGCCCTCAGAGCTGCGCTCGCTTTATCAATTGTCCAAGCGCTTTCTGCTTGTTTGTTTTTGCAAGCGGAATTACTGCTCCTTGCGGAAGACCACAGACGAAGGACGAGGTTAAGAACGGGGGAAGTACTGCCGCCTACAGGTCTGGCATGTCCTTAACAACGTATTTATCTGGGTACGTGTGGACAGAGTTTTTTTAAAACGAGGTGGTTTGGATGCAAGTTTTTGGAGGGGCGGATATTCGTTTAAAAAAAACGGCTACGTGTGGACTAGGCCTAAGTCCTCGGAAGAAGAAGAATAAAGAGTATTAATGTCGAAAACTTCCTAGGTGCATAACAATAAGAGCCCTGCTTGCAAAAGCAGCAGTAGGTCACTTAATAATAATGGCGATTAATAATGAAAAATAAAAAAGCAAGCAGGTCCCTTAACTAGTGATGGTAACTGCTGACTTCACATGACAGGGCAGCAGCAGCATCAGGAGCAATAACAGGAGTATTAATTACACAGTTTTTATAAAAACACCTCAGACATCACTGACATGTTCTAATATTGTCCGACGAAAAACAAAATTGTCGGACCCGCCGTCTCATCTGCTTCTTTTCTAAACTCACAAAAATCTGTCAGTAACAAAACCGTTTGAAAGCCTCTATTTGTGGATTCTCTGAACGATTCCATGGAGTCTGTGACAACTTTCTTTTTCATTGATCCTAACGTCTAATCTCACAGCTGAAACGCTTTCTCAATAATCTGTGCAGCTTACAGATGCTTTACAAAAGGTATAATTATTTCTTATTAATAAAACATTGTTGCAGCACTAAAGCAGCAGAATAATGAACATTTGCAATAAATATGCAGAATATTTACATAGGAATTGTTTAGAGCCCTATTTTTGGCAGAATCTGATATTAATTTTAGCTCTTCACCTGGAAAAAAATGGGCCCTAACGTGGTTTGAGTGGTGTTGCCATGTGTAGGCACAGATAAAGTGGACTAGATTGTTCTATTAGGGCAAAATAATTTGTGACAATAATTCTACACTAATTGCAGACATAGAACAGAATTAAAGAAGCCTGTGTGGAGCCAAAGTTTCTTCAGTAGAAGCTCATCAACCACAGGTGATGAACCAGACAATTAATTTGACACGTGTCAGATGAGTGCTCTTCAGTCTTTTCTTTCTAATAATTGTTGTAATTTATTTACTTGTTTCACAAAAAGAGTCCCATGTAGTTTCAATATCCATTATTCAAAAGTTTCAATGTCCATAGATTCCATCATTCACCTGACACGTGTCAATAAAACCGTTTGCCCTGTCTCAATCCATCACACCTGAATCTAATTACACTGGGATTAAAATGGGTATGGAGACAGAGACAAGTGCTGTTCAGATTATGTTTTTTCCTCCATCTAGTGTTCACCACGTGTAACTGCAATTTACAATATCTGACAGCCTTACACAGGATTAAACTTGTGTGTTATTGTGTAGGTGAGTTAGCGGTTGCTACAATAAAACAAGAGCCACTTAAATGAAGTCTATAAAAAACTTATGAAAAACATTTTTTCTTATTTCTTTACATGATTAACGATTTTGGGTGTTCAGCCTTCTTCAGTCACCAATTCTCTTACCTTTACTTCACCTGACCACGCTCACTTCCTCAGTCCTGGTTTTCCAAACCAATCATAAATTATAAATGACACTTAAATAGCTTTTTCCAAACATAGTAATATTTACTCTGTATTATCTCTGCATCAGCAGAGAACTCATGGAGGAATTATGCGTTTTAGTTTTGCATTTTAGTTAATATTAACCACCGTGGGTGGTTGTTCGTTGCTCTGTTTAGTATTAAAAAAACACACTTCTCAACTGGGCTGATTGTGACTTTTCCTTCCGGCTTGTGTCATTTTATATCAACTCATCTTTGAACTTTTGACACATAAAGCAGCCGTCTCTGATAAAAGGCACAGAGGATTTTCAAGCTGTCCCTGCAGCAGCGGGTGAGTAAATTACATTTTACGTATCAAACCAAACATTACAGAGCTCAAGCTAACCGGCATTCTACTTCTGCTGTTTAGTTTTGTCTCTACCACATGACTGGAGCCATAAAACGTTATCCGGTAATTAGTTCATCCACTTCTGAGTAAAAATGATTAAGAAAAGTTTGAGACTGTGACTTGAGGTATTTGTTAGATCTTTGGTATACATTTTGAAAACGGTTGTTTTGAGCTAATTTAAATTGAATGGATTTTTAATTAGTGACTGTGGCAGACAAAACCTGTTTCTTTTAAAATGTTAGGATCTAGTTGAGACTCTAATATGACGACGGGGACTTAAAAGGGGCATTTTAGAAAGTAGTTCTTTGAGAAAGTTAAAAATAAAGATTTATTTATATCTTTCTGAATGACATCAGATCAGAAAAAGAGTGTTTACCTCCACCAAGGCTGAAGAGCTAAAGCAGGCATGTTCAAAGTGCGGCCCAGGGGCCATTTGCAGCCATTTAAGTGTTTGTTTGGGTCGCCCAATATCTAGAGCAGTATAATTTCATTTGTCTAGCAGGTTATTGATGAATATAATCACTTTTTTGACTTTAACTTTTGCAAATATGGTGCTCTGTTTGAGCAATAAAAATGAAACAACTCACCATATTTTTATGAGGTTAAAGAAAAGGTTTACTCATTTATTCAATACATTTGCAGTGTTCTCTAGTGTGAATCAATGCCTTAGATTCATTTTTTTTAAAAAGCTGTGACGCTTCTGTTCTGAGATGCAAAGGTTTGTTGGTCCAGACATGGGCTGAAAACAGCAGGATTACTCATTACAGGGAGCCATCTACTTCCACATCACGGGTCCCCAGAAGAACAAAAAAATGAATGCAAGTCAACGGGGCTAAAAACGCTATTTTCTAATTCTGCTTTGTATGTGCCATAGATTTCACATATGATGTCTGTGAATTTTAAAGACGCATTTTGATACCAAGAACGCGCTTATTTTCAAACGAGGGAATTGTTATTTTAGGTTTTGTGTGAAAAGAAGTCCGGGACTATAAATATGCATCACGAAAGTGACGTCATCAAACCAGACACGGAGAAAAAAAGAGGGAAATTGGCTGTAAGTTTAGCAAACCTAAAATCCTTCCTTTAGGAGGCAAAAAACACCATAAATCTGGCCATTTGGTAAGTAGCAGCTACGCTAGGGGAGAGGTGACGTCATACATGCTGCATGCCGATGTCTAAGTTGTAGTCATGCTAATTACGAACATTTACAAGCGGGTAAATCCAAAAGTATGTGACAGGCGTGGTCGAAACACCCATCATTAGTTTTCAGATAAATTGCAGTACAACATATGTGCGATCCAGGGCCTAAGGCAAAGCAGATTAGAAAATAGCTATTTTAGCCCCGTTGACTTGCATTTGTTTTTTCTTTCTTCCGGGGATCCATGAGCCGACCGGAAAGGGAGGAGACTTACCCCGGTTTCACACTGCAAACATCAGCGGAACGGAGCGGCAGCGAAGCGGCACCGCTTCAAATAGAATCCAATTATAGTCAATGGAGTGTTTCAAACCAGCCGCGACGCAGCAATTTCCAGGCGCGTCCCAGAAGCGGCATGCCGCTAAAGATAGGATCGAGCTCTATTTTTTCCGCGAGCCGCTTCTGGGACACGCCAATTTCCGCAGTTCACATAGTGTGAGACAGGAAACCACACGGTTTCAGTGTAAAATCCCTGGTTATTTTCAAAATAAAATGCAACGTTGCGATATTATATATTACTTAAGTCAGCACGTGTGACCGAACAGCTTTGTTTACCACCAGTTTCTTTCGAGAAGTGCAACAGTGTGATTTCTCGCGGGGTTGTGATCTCTTGATGAAGAAAGTGTGGGAAGTCTCGAGGGATTTTAGAATCTCGCGGGTACAGCGAGGAAGCCGTGCCGCGGCCAAGACTCTCCAGGTGTGAAAAGGACCACTTTGAAGTTCGTGAGTGAGCCGCTTCGCCACTGATTTTTGCAGTGTGAAACCGGGGTTAGGCTCCCTATTATTGATATCCTCACACCTCAATTCTGATTGGCTAACAGAATGCGTTAGCCATGTTGCAAAGTCACCATCACAAAGACCTTCTCCGCTCTCTCTCCTTGCTACAAAAAAACCAATAGAAGAAAGTCTTCCTGTGGGTGAGCGCAAGCCAAGATGGGCAAGGCCATGATCGCAAATTCACAGAGTGACGTAGATCTGTCAGGCTTCTCAAATCCTAGTATTCCACCGTCCATTTTCTATCAGACGCTAATGCAGGAGGTAGAGTAAATGTAGAAGACTGTTTTCATGTTGTTTTCATGTTCAGCCTGCATAAAGTCTCAGAATCGGCAATAATATTAAAAAAAAGTTTTTTCAGTCAACCACGCTGTAACGTCTTGGTTTCGTTCGATGGAGGAGTGGGAGTGGCAGAAACACTTTACCAGACAGGGAATGACTCACAACCACTCAGGTTCTGGGGAAGCCCACAAAGTCTGCCCTTTAATAAACACACACTCTTCAACAACCACATAATGCCCGGTTGAACGGCTGCTATCTCGCCATACCTGCAACAAGCCGTGTTTATACAACCCGTAACATTACTCGAGTGAGGGAGAGAAAGTTTAGTCCAAGTGTCCAACTGCAGCACGCTTCTCCCAAGTTTTGCAATAGCGGGGGATAGTGGCGCATACTGGTGACATCATAACAAAATGACTTTGGCTGTCTTAAAGAGACCACATACTTATGGCCTCACATTATTTTGGCCCGCAGTTTCTTATAATTTGAAAATTTGTCCCTTGTGTTGAAAGTTTTGAACACGCCTGAGCTAAAAGCTAGGCTAAGTACAGCCATCACCAAAGTCTATTGCTGGTATCTTAAAACAGCTTCTGTCTAAGCTTTGTAGCAGTTTATGAAACATTCTTTTGTAAACTATTGAACCATACTTGGGGTAGCTGAGACTCAGTGGGGTGAAAAGGCAGTAGCTTGCCATTTGGGAGTTTTGGTCCAATCAAAATGTCCTCACCTGCATAGTTATTACACCCAACTGTATGTTGATTATGTCTTTATTATAAAATAGAATATGACAAGTTGTCTTGTGTTTTAGATCCACAATGGAGTTGATGATAAGAACTGAGATTATTCTCTCGGTGTATATCCTTTCCTTCGTGATTGGCTTCCCAGCCAATCTCCTGGCACTTTATACCTTCAGCGTCAAGATCCACTGCAAGCCACTTCCAACAGACATCCTGCTTCTCAACCTGACGGTGTCCGACCTGCTCTTCTTGATCATCCTTCCCCTCAAGATGCACGAGGCGACATCTGGCATGGAGTGGAATCTACCCAACTTTTTATGCTCCATCACCGCCTTCACCTTCTTCTCCACAATCTACACCAGCTCCTTGCTGCTGATGGCCATCAGCGTTGTCCGCTACGTCGGAGTGGTTTTCCCTATTGCCTATCAACATCTGAAAAACCCCGTGTACCCCGTTGTTATCAGTGCTGTTATCTGGCTGATCTCAGCAGCACACTGCAGCATCACGATCATCGTCCAGCACCACCCATCCCTCTCCAGCTCCAATTCCACCATGTGCTATGAAGACTTTACAGAGAAGCAGTTGGAGGTTCTCCTCCCAGTGCGTTTGGAGGTCTTCTTCGTCCTCTGCCTTGTGCCGCTTCTGATTTCTATGTACTGCTACCTGCATTTAATTTTGATTCTGTACAGTCGTCCAAGGATATCCAGAGCGCAGAAGAAGAAGAACATTGGGATGGCTTTGGGGACTCTTGCTGTGTTCAACATTTGTGTTCTGCCATACAATTTCTCTCATGTAATGGGCTACTTCCAGGGTACGAGCCCTCAATGGAGGTACTATACGTTGCTTCTCAGCACGTTAAACACCTGCATTGATCCCATCATCTTCTATTTCTCCTCATCCATCTTTCATTGCACCAGCAAAAAATCAATTTTCAGGAGACATGGTCTTAACGTTGCACAGCTACAAATGCAGAGCACAAATTCTGGCTGAGAGTGAAACGCATCAATGACGTAAACATAAGATTTAACAGTAAAAAGACACGCAGTCAGAATGTGGCAATAGATGCGTCAGTTGTTTAGAACACCTTTAAGGTAATTTTGTTCCACTTTTTTGCAGCTTTTTTTATATTTACCATCCATTCTAAGACAAATGGATATACCGCTTTTTAATAAAAGCACAAAACAGTTTGGTGGTCATGCAAACTCCCACTTTTTATTCGTCTCCAGGAAGTTGAGTATATTTAAATGGATGACATGGTTTTCAGTTTGAATGTGGTTTTTCATGCTTCCTTTAGCGTGGGCCTGCTACTCTCCTGCACTCTTGCATTCTGTAGGCACACATGTAGAATATACCTGTGAAAAAACAACAAAAATAAGCTGTAAAACATCAAATAAATGCAACTATTATCTTTTATACAATGCACCGACAACACAAAAAGAAAATAAACATTTTAAGAAAAATTTAAAATGAAAATGCATGAGCCAACCTGCAAAGAAGTTCATGAGCAGTGCCACCCAGCCTAGTATGTAGGACCAAGAGAAACGCCAGTCACCAAAGCGCTTGCCCAGGAAGTTTACCGTCACCCCGGTGTAAATGGCCATTGCAAGGAGAACAAAGAGTGCTAGTGTGGAGGCAGAGAGTGACACCTCATAAAAACCCTCTCCTTAGAATTAAAGGATGTTATTTGGATGTTGCTTTGGCAACTGTGTTATTTGTCCAACAGAGGTTTACATTTCCTTGCAGTATAGTCAAATCACTTGATCACTATCATATTATTTGTGGAGAGAAAATTAGCTCGTCATTAATGGTTAACAATGTCCCATGACTCACTTGACACAAAGAACATGATCCCAGCAGCGAACGAGCGGTTGAACCTCTCAAAAGCAGAGAAGTGAGCAAACGAGAGGATTCCTGCGATGATGCCAGCGAAGCACGACATGGCAGACAAGATCATGAAGGCTCGAGTGGCGTTCCAGTAGGCTGAGGACGACAAGAGAAAATACTTTGAAGTGATGTACAGAGAAGAAATATTTCATTTTGCAATTTATTTCCCAAATGCAATATTTTACCAGAGACAACGTTGCATTTATTTTTTCCTCTTACTCAATCATAAACTTGAAAGGCGTTCTGGTGTGTTCTGGGACTCACATGTTTTCTTTAACTGTTGTACTTGCATGTGGAAAAATGCAGTGTATTTAAAGTGGACATATACTTGTTATTAGGATCTGCTGTGGTCTCTAAAATGAATGAATGCTTTGAGTTGATTTCTGTGAAGGAAAAAGAGTCCTTGCTCTCCAGTTTCAGGAAGCATAATTAGTCACAGGAAAGGGGGACAAAAAATGCCAGGATTTGGAGTTTTGTTCATTAATATTCATGATATGCAACTATATTGCCTCTGATTGGCCAACTGCAACGACTCTTCCACCGCCTCTGTTTGCTCTTCTTTCTTGTATAAAAATGCGGCATAAATGGTTATCTCCACAAAACAACACAAGCCTGAAAGTGTTCTGCCATTTTGTGCAATGCTAATGGTTAGCTTCTACTAGTCGAGATGCACTCTGCCCTCTCCTGGTTGGTAAATCAACACGCCCTCCCACAGGGCACCGCTGTTCCTGTGGTGGTCTTCCTGGAGTTTCTTGTCTATAAGAAATTGCACCAACTCTGCATCGGTCTAGGTATGGAGAAAAAAGGTGTGCATGCTCTGTGTTTGACACCTATATGTTATTGGATTTCTAATGTTATTGGCCAATGCTGAGTGGCGCTCAATTCAAATTGCATGAGGCTCTATGGGACAATAGGGCAGGCTTAGCAAAAATAAACTGTGTATTGCTTACATTATATTACAGTACAAACTTATACCAATTTCTAAAAAAAGTCTCAATAATTCCTGAAAGAAGGAAAATTCCAGACTGGGCTGTGGTTGGCAATAAATACACTATGAATGAATTATTACCATATGCTTTCAGTAACATAATTCTTACATATCCATATGTTGTTCGGCGCTGTGGTATCTTGGTTCTGTTCAATAGAATTCAGTGCAGTTTATTTATATAGTGCCATCACAAGGCACTTCACAAAATATGTTATGGTTTTATCTCTCCTCATTTTCGCTCTTTCTGCAGGTCTAGAAGTGGAATTTTGTACCTCTTGTGCTACTTCTTTTACTGAACCCCTCCCCCACCCAACCCATCTATCTTCATATCTTCTTCCACCTTTATCTTCATCCCTAAAGGGAGCCTAAGTCATGCCCATCTACTTCCAGTCCGCAGGTCCCCTAATGCCAAAGAAAATGAATGGGAGGCCATGGGCCAATAAAAATTATTTTCTGATCCTGTTTGATATGCACCATGGATTTCACATATGATGTCCATTTTAAATTTTAAAGACATATTATGATGCAAAGAAGGAGCTTATTTTCAACAGATATCAAAAGTTACTTTAGGTTTTGTGTGAAAAAACGTGGAGAACTCCAAATAATTATCCCACCAAATTCACAACATCAGACCGTCTGTATTGATTCACTGAATTTTGATATGTAATAATGAAAACCACTTGATGAATGACCTTGTTGCAACTTGAAGTTCAAAAACGAGTTCACTTAAAAATCCAAAATAAAACTACACTAAAAAATTCAGTAAGTTTATAAATAAAAAAAACTGAGATAAAACAAAAAAAAAAAAAGAAGTCTTTTAACAGCCATCATCAGATGTATATAAGTGAGTGTCCTCCATAGGGTTAAATAGATCTTACTTAAATACATTTGCAGTGGAATGCCTTGTAAGTTGTACTCTGGGAATAAAAGCTCTGGTGCGCCTGTTTCAGCTCAGAGAATTTAGCCAGAGAATAAAGTAGCTTCAGACTACAGGATTTGGAGTCTTCTTTCCTGATATTTGGACATCTCACCTCTGATTGGCTAACATCAACGCAATGCTATTGACTCTGTTTGCTTTGAAACATGGATGTTATATCTCCACAAACAGCCAGTGTTGGGAATACGTTTTGAAACTAATTAGTTAAAGTTATTGATTACTTTGTGAAAAAAGTAACTCAGTTACTTACAGAGTTACAAGATTATAAAAAGTAATTAATTACAAAAAAAAACTATTTTGTTACTTTTTTCATTAAAGAATGCATGAAAAATGGGTTCCCCTCTTAATTAAACTTACTTAATTGACTGTAAATTACTACAGTACTGAAATATAAATGACTAATAACTGGAACATAATAAAATGTACGTACAACTTTTCTTTTATAAAACTGAAATAAATGGGCACTTAACAGGAGGAACTACAAACGGGAACATTACACTGATCTAGACTATTCAAATGTCACTGTGTGATTTTTTTCCTCATATTTATTTCATCCATCCATTGTCTGAACCCGCTTGTCTACGTGGGGTTGGAGGGGGGTGTGTGTGTGTGCCTATCTCCAGCGGTCAATGGGCAATCATGCGGGATACACACTGGACAGAGAGCCAGTCCATCGCAGGGCAACACAGAGACACACAGGACATACAATCATGCACACACACACTCACACCTAAGGACAATTTAGACAGACCATTCAACCTAACAGTCATGTTTTGGGACTGTGGGAGGAAGCCGGAGTACCCGGAGAGAACCCACGCATGCACAGGGAGAACATGCAAACTCCATGCAGAAAGATCCCAGGCTGGGAAGCGAACCCGGGACCTTCTTGCTGCAAGGCAACAGCTCTAACCACTGCGCAGCCCATATTTATTTTATTCAAGTCAAAAATACAACAAATGAATAAATAATCTGCATTTAGCAAGACCCCAATCAGCTAAAATTTACAAAAGCAAATAGAAACACCTATAAAGGTTTCTGAGCCTTTAAATAGTCTCTCAGTCTAGTTAATTAAAAGTGTGTTGTAGTAGCTTTTCTGTTGCTGCTAATCTAATAATGGTTAAATAAATAAATAAATCCTTTAAAATTATACTAAAACAGGCACAAATCTGATGGAGGACTTAAATGTACTAACTTGGGTCAGACCCAAGCACAGAAGAGCTGAAGCTGGGTGGTAAACACACACAGGTAGTTCTAATAACACCTGAGCTCCATGACGTTTGAGAATGATGCAACCAGTGTTACAGCGGGACTAAAGAAAGGATCAGAAACAGGTTACAGTTGGATGATCTAGGAAGGCAGAAGATTGTGACGTCTGTGCGATGAACAGGTGAGCAGACCTTCGGGACGTCCCGCTGTCTCACCAAGAAGAGCACGGCTGCATATTTACGGCTGCAGCAGCGAATCTGCGGGTCTGCAGCTGAAGACTATTCATCACGTTTTCCTCATTCTTCACGGGCTGTGATGCGCCTGGATGAAAACATCCGCCTCTGTAGCTACCAATCAGCTGATGACAACTTTAACACACCACGCTGCTGAATTAGTGACGCATGCATTTTCATATCAGTAACGGAAACAACGTTATGATAAAAGAAGACGGTAATTTAAAAAAATGTTTTAGTATGAATGATATTTTAAACGGTGTTATTCCCATCACTGAAAATAACACAAGCCTGAAGGAGCTCTGCTGTGTGGTGGTGTTGCTAATCCTAACTGTTAGCTTCTACTAGCCAAGATGTTCTCTGCTGATTCCTGGACGCTAAAACAACAGCCTTCCCCGCTGTGGGTCAGGATCGGTGAGCCCAGCAATGTTAAGTGACGTGTGATGTAGATCTGTCAGACTTCACATTCTAGCATTTCACCATCTATTTTCTATCAGAAGCTAATGCAGGAGATAGGTGTAGGAGACTATTTTCATGTTCAGCCTGCACGTTGAAGTCAGAGTAACTGATAATTTTCAAGAATAATAAGTACAAGATGGTTTTTCAGTGCAGAACCTCTTTAATATCTAAATGTCTGATGTGCATTTCAATTTTTATCGCATTTCTTTACTTACCAATGCTGTCAGTCTGCATGTAGCATTTGCCAGACATGCAGTACCTCCACAGGCCTTGGTGGGCAAAGCTGCCAGACAGACGATACTGCATCCAGTAGTCTGTAGCCGTGGAGACCACAAGCAAGATGTTCCCCACGATGGCACAAAACAGGCCCCCTCCCATGAAGCTGTACATCATGAGTGAGATGATGATGCTGGCTAAGGCTTTTTGTACTGGGCAAGAAGATAGATGAATAAAACAAGGTGGGTGTCAGTAATTTTACTTAGTATTTCATCAGTTTTTCTATGCTAAGATTTAATCATTAACTTGACACAGAGAAATAATTTCCTGAAATGTAAAAGCCTCTAATGTTGGCTAATGTGAAAGTAATAATTTAGTAGACTTCCTGTTTTTATTCTTGAAGTATAAACCATTATGTGAGCATTTATGGGGTTTTTGTTTTCTAGCTTAATGTTGTTTCAGGTATCAGATAGTCAAAACAAAATCCCACACAAAGCTGCGGATTCTCCCCAGTGGATCTCCCAAGGGGTGGCCAGGGATGGCAATGGCCACCCCTAGAAAATTGCTGGCCCTCCAGGGATGACTAGCAGAAATAAATCAAATTCCCCTTATTTATTTAAGACAGAAATGTAAAACCGAATAAAAACATACAATTAATGAGTAAAGAAATAATCAGAATTAAAAATAACTTTATATATATATATATATATATATATATATATATATATATATATATATATATATATATATATTAATATGTTTCTGCTACTCTCCATAGTTTTTTGTGAAGACAGCAACAGGTCAATTAAAGTAAAACGTAAGATTCTAAAATAAATTTTGAAATTACAATTCAAATATCTCAAATGTATTTTTTCTGAAATGTTTGTCTTTCTCAAATTTGAGTTAAGTGTTTTGGATACATATAGTTTTTTAAATTAAAAAGATTAAAGGAGGGATGCAATGCATCACCTCAGGCTAAATTCTTCCAGAGTTACCACAAGGACCAATTTGGTGTACCACCCCAAAATTTTCTTTGGCCCCGTCTGGCCACTCTGACCAAACATTTCTGGGAGCGCCCCTGACCGTCCCTAACACACCAACCACAACAAACAAAAACAAATCTGTAAATAACCCAAGAATATTGAGCCCACAGAAAGGAAAAGAGGTAAAAAAATAAATAAATAAAACACACTGACAGTTTAAGCATTGGTTCAGTACGTTTTTGACACACACATTTTCCACCCACTTTTAATTTACGTAAACAGCATAGTTATTGATGTGTGAGCCACTGACTTGTATCTTACGATCATGCATTTTTCCAAACTTTTACTAGAATAAACAAAAAAATGGAAAGTTTTATCTGGGTTTATGACACAAAACATAAAAACGCAGCAGAGTGGTTATAAGTACTGGCCTTCAGGGCTCTCATGCATGTTGGTTACCATGCAAGCGCTAACATTCTCTTTTATTCTCCCTTTTCCAACAGGTGGAATCAGCATTTGAGACATAAATAAATAAAACAAACACTCAGCATCATCCTACCTGAGTTCCTCAGGATAAATAAACCCTCTTAAGTGGGAGCTCTTCCTCGGGGGGGAGAGGAGTGAGAAAGAGTGCAAGCCAGGAGTGAGCAAAGTGTCAAAGAGGAGGCTTCAGGCTGAATTCCAAAAGGTTATCCCCTCCAATTTTCTGTTGATGGAGGCAGAATCCTTTAAAACAATCGGCACAGAACAAACGCACTTGAGCTGGTGGGCAGAACGCCACATGACCCATTCACACTCAACTAGTGGGAGCATTTAGGAGGGGGGTCAGAGGATAAGGGGAGGGGCAACGGCAACGCGGGACAGGGGGTTAGGGTCCGGGATGCGAGGCCACCGCACCGCAGTCCTCGTCTGTTGTTGTACCAGACGTTCTGGAACTGTGGATGTGCAAATGCTTGCAGTACTGTGGTGGTCAATTGAACATGCTGAAGCACACACTTTCTTTCAGTGATGCTGGGGTGTGGTCATGGTGGTGGTGGTGAGGGGGGGGGGGGGGGGACATGCTTGGAGCAGATGCATGACCAAAATGATGTTAGGTGGATTTACACACTGCATGCAGAACCTATGCTGAGGTATGTGGTGATGTAGGAACAACTCACCTTCAGGAGCTCTTCTGTGGCTTGTTTAACTTACTTTAGTTACTTTAGTTACTGTAAATTCAAATCCAATTGAACAGAACAGCCATTCTGAGACAGCTGCTAATGCAACCATCATGGTTGAACCATGGATTTGGCATCACGGCTGTAACATGCAGTGACCTGAAACATTCAGCATGTATTTAAAGTTCCCTCTTTTTCTCATGCAGCTCATCGAATTAGAAAATAAACATTTAACTGTCAGTTTCAACCAAAATCTAACATCAGAGAACTGTTTTTTAAACTCGAGACCAGGCTCTGGTTGGGTGTCTTTATATGGCTTGTAGGCATTCTCTGAAAGATCAGCAGTGATGCAACAGAGGGTTCGTGATCTGACCATTAAAATGTGCATAAAATAAACACAGTCATAGAAATATGGCCTACTTCAACCCTGCCACTGACCAAGGAATCATTCGACCTTTATCTAATCAGAGAAACCATTTATGCTAACTGTAGAGGAGTTCTTGCAAAGTTCTCTAAAAGGGTTGATTAACATCATGTAACTTGATGACACAAAGGTTCAACGCTAGCTTTGTTTTTATCATTTTGTTAGCATTAACGGATGTGATCACGTGGAAACCTGCAGCAAGTCACTACAGTGTTTTTCATGGAGGCTCAGACGAATCTTAATTTTTGCTCATCTGTAAAGAAACTGAGGTCAAGTCTGTTCTTCTAAATCTGGACTGACTCAGATCAGCCCCTCACTGTTTTAGTTTCTGACATCACTTCCTGCAAAATCCTACTTTACGCTGTCTGGCATGATGGTCTTCTTTGTAACATTACTTTTTATAATGTGACTAAAGTTATATTCAAATGAACTTGAGTGGTCCTGTTTGAACTTAAAATCCTATGTAAGATGCGTTCAGGTACCTTTTGTTACTTTATACTAAATTACTGTCACTAGAGCACATCTTGTCAAACCAGCTCAAGAAAAGAGAGAAACATGTACTGAGTAACTCCACACTGACCTTTTCAACTATTCAGGTAGCCTAGTGAACTAGACCAAATTCTTGCTTTGCAAAGTTTGGTCTAGGCATGCTCCATTGGAACCTCAGCAGCTCCTACCAGGACTCTGGCTAGCCAATCACAGCTCTCTAGAGGGGTTTCAAACACATAAAGAGCTGTGATTGGTCCATAATGGTGGGCCAATCCTAGTGCTCTATCTGCTTAGTGAACAAATCACAGAGCGTTATCCGCTTTGTGGGCCAATCAGGGCACTCTATATGCCTGGTGGGTGGGATGATGCAACAGAGTGAAACAAGAGTATGTCACATTCATTGTCCAGTAGCATGCGGAGATCATTTGAAAGACAACGGTAGAACCCGCCCCACAACCGAGAGCCGTCAATGGAGCGTGGCCAGACTAAATAATACATTTATTTAGTCTGGCTTGCCAGGCTACTATTCAGGGGCTTGTTGTTGCTCTCCAGCTCCATCTGCTGGACAGATGTAGAGAATGACCAATCACGCAGCAAGAATTACCTTCATCCTTTTAAGTTTTAAACCTTTCTTTGAACATGTAATACATCCACACACAGTTGAATATATACACATTCTTTTGACAAGTTAGAGTATCATGCCATATATATAATTTTTTTATTTTTTTACTATTATTATCCAGAACTCATCTGCTGAAATCACAGGGAAACTGGAATGGTTCTACTAAGTAGTACGGATATATTTATTAATAAAATAGTTTAAAAACACTTGTTCAGTTCAGCTGGGATGAGAATCAGCTCCTCTAAATCCGAGACAATGGTCTTGAGTTGGAAAAGGGTTAAGGCCTTCTCCAGGTCAGGGAAACGGTCCTGCCCAAGTGGAGGAGTTTAAGTATATCAGGGTCTTGTTCGTGAGGGAAAGATGGAGTGGGTGATCGACTGGTGGATTGGTTCTGCGCCTGCAGTGATGCGGGTGTTGTCTGTCATGCTGAAGAGAGAGCAGAGCCTGAAGGCAAAGCTCTCGACTTAACGGTCGAGCTACTTTCCTATGTTCACGACCTTTGTGTGGTGACCAAAAGAATGAGATCGTGAATAGAAGCAGCCAATATGAGTTTTCCATGTAGGGTGCCTGGGCTCTTTCATAGAAATAGGGTGAGAAAAGGTGAGTGATAGCTTGTTCTTGGTGTATTGTGTGTCCCTTTTATTTTATTTTATTTTCTCTTTCTGTAGGTCCAGAAGCAGACTCTTGTTCATCATTATTGTTTATTTTTGTGATGTCTGGTCAGATTTAAAAAGCATCCCAAAAACAAAACAAAAAAAGAAATAAGGTGAGAAGCTCGGTCATATGGGAGGGGCTCGCAGAAGATCTGCTGCTCCTCAACATCAACAGGAGCCAGTTGAGGTGGCTTGTGCATCTGGTTAGGATGCCTGTTGGACGCCTCCCTGGCGAGGTTTTTCGGGCTCCTCCAACCAGGAGGAGACCTAAATGAAGACCCAAGACACGCTGAAGGGACTATGTTTCTCAGCTGGCCAAGGAACACCTTAGGATTCCCCCACAGGAGCTGGCCCAAGTGGCAGGGGAGAGAGAAGTCTGGGCCTCTCTGCTCAGGCTGCTGGCCCCATGGCCCGACTCCAGATAAGCGGCTGAAAATGGATGGATGTTCGGTTCAGACATGTAACCCTTTAGGATTGTGCTTTGTCATGATTGACCTGAATAGGCTTGAATCGGACACATTTATTTTTATTTTTAGTCTATTGATTTATTGTTTAACAGTAATGACAGATTGAGGTAAATAAAAAATCTTTATAAATCATCCACACTTTATAGTATATTTATAATATTTAAAATTACACAAATATACATTTTTACAGATATAAGAAATGTGAAAAAGTCAAAAGATTCTAATTTGCTTTTGCGGATGATGCATTCCTTTTAGCTTCATCAAACTAAGACCTTCAGCTCTTGCTTGGGACGTTTGCAAGTGCAAAGTTGCTGAGGTGAAGATCGCCTCCAAATCAGAGGTTGTGGTCCTCGAAAGTAAAGGCGTGGACCACCAATCCATGAGGGTCAGGGTAAAGCTCCCAGCTCCAGTGGATTTTAAGGTCTGGAGCTGGAGATGGGCAATTTTGGAAAGCATCTGCAGTGACGAGGATGCTAAACCAATCTGTTGTGGTAAAGGGGAAGCTAAGCAAGAAATCAAAGCTCTCGGTTTATCTGTTCATCTTCATTCCAAATCTCAGCTATGGTCAAGAGCTTTGAATGACTGAAAGAACAAGATAACGGATCCAAACAGCCAAAATGAGTTTCCTTTGCAGGGTGGCTGAGCTCAGTCTTACAGATGAGGCGAAGAGCTCGTATATCCAGGAGGGATTCAGAGTGCTGCTGTTGCTCCTCCAGGTCGAGAGGAGAAAGCTGAAGTCTTTCAGGCATGTCCTACCAGCAGGAGGTCCCTGGTTGACCCTAGACATGTTGGAGTAAATCTCATATTTCACAGCTTCACTGCTGGGGCTGCTGCCTCCACAACACAAACAAGTGGTTGATTATAAATACAAAAGTATTTAAGTTAAATAAAGTAATTACTGTAAAAAATATATTCATCTTGCAAAAATCTCAGACTGTTGTTGCAACTCTGACTGGTGGTGGGGGGACAAATGTGGGCAGAGGCACAGTTCGTTCAGAGGGGTTCTGAGGGAAAAACATAAAAGAAATAATTCTGCATGATTTGATTTGTATTTACTTGATTATTCAGTAAAATACCTTATGCAGCCGGTTGTAGTCAGGGGGAGACGCCAGTCCTCCAGTCAGAAGTTTATGAGGAGATGTAGTTGTCTGGCTGTTTTTTGTCTGTGGTGACAAACCAGATTTAGCTAAAACTTAACTGTGCTGTATACAAATACAGTATTATTTGTTATTTGATGTGGTATTTCACAACACTGGATGACAAATGCATTTAGGCTAAAGCTATTAAATACTTATGTTGATCAAAACGTCTCTTCTAACCTTTGCCACTGCTCTGGAGACTGGATATGTTGGTTGTTGATCTACATGGAGAAAATATGTAGAAGAAGAAGAAGAAAATATCATTTCTATAGCGCCTCTTAAGATAAAAATCACGAGGCGCTTCACAAAAACAAAAACAAAAAATATAAAAAATTGTAAAAATATAAAAAAGCATTTAGAAAATGTTTAAAAATATATTCAAAATGAGCAAGAATAAGTTATTGGGATTTAAAAGAAAAAATGTTAAGAAAGAGAGAGAGTGAATAGGAAAGAGGGAAATCAGTGGATCCTGAGGAAGGTGGAATAGGTGGGGAGAGCAGAATAAAGAGAGAGTGGTGAAGAAGGTCATACAAATGCCAGCTTGAACAAGTGAGTCTTCAGCTGCTTTTTGAAGGAGACCACTGATCTCAGGCTCAGGGGGAGAGAGTTCGTAGCAGAGAACAGAAAGAAAATGTCATTTCAGACATGGCAGTGTACTCGCTGCAGCCTGGCGTGCACCAGACCAGAATTTTACATCCCAGCCTGACCATATTGAATATCTAAGGCAGGGGTGTCAAACTCATTTTAGCTCAGGGGCCACACTGAGGGAAATCTAGTCCCAAGTGGGCCGGACCAGTAAATTAAAAAAATACTTCATATTGTTTTCTTTGTTTTAATACAATAATATAAAACAAGGCTGGAGTCTGGGGACAGTGTATCCAAAATAGTACAAGTACAACACCTGAAGTGTATTTGAAAATTTGGAAAAAAATAAAAATTAAAATTAAATCTACAAATAAAAAACATTCCTTAGTGATTCAGAGCTTACAGATCACATGGCAAGATCAGTTTCATGCAGCACTTAAAGTATATTTGACTCATTTTACTTTACATCTTTTAGCTTTCACCAGCACATCACTATCAGGAGTCACATCCTGAGTGGCAGCCAAATTCAGGATGTGATTCAAGTTCTTGTGTGAGCCTTGAGCGCAGCTTTGTTTTATTTATACTCATTACAGAGAAAACTTGCTCACAAATATACGTTTATTTTCACTCTACATTGTAATGTATGAAAATAAAGTTTACACAACCATCTCGCGGGCTGGATTTAACCCGCTTGCGGGCCGGATTCGGCCCGCGGGCCGCATTTTTGACACCCCTGATCTAAGGTGATGAATGTATCCTGGGAGTTGAATGGAAATGGCTTTTCTACCAGCTAACAATTTAAAGAGACAATGTGTAGTTTTTACTATTAAACTCTGGAAATACTCATCAAAACTTTGTTCAAAATGAACAAAATGATGTCCAATTGTTAAAACATATTAGCGGATTTGAAACATAATACCATAAAAGTCGGGCCTAAAGTACATAGGGTGCGGGTCTAGCGTCTTTGGGGGACACCATATTTCCTTCTGGCCAGCTAGGGGTCCTGCGCCTGTTGATGACGTCATGCTAGATGACTAGCTAGACCTACGACTTACAGAAGTTACGTTACAATGTTCAAAAACATTTAGGCAGTTAGAAACACAAATTTAATGACAAAACTTCTAAACTCTTTCCAAAACATAAGTGAAAGAACAGAATCGAAAAAGAGATGCAATATATTTTTGGCCGAGCCACCCCGAGGTCACATGCTTTCTGCTCCACAGGTAACAACATTTACTGCAATGTTTTTAACATGGTGTAAAACAACCTCAAATGTATGCATGTACTGCACCCTAGCACCAGGAAACTACACACTGCCTCATTTGCTGAGGGAGACCTATGCTGAAGAAGCGTTGCAAGTGGGTCTTATTTCACCTACTTTTCTTCTTGTTGCTGCAGTAGAGGATGAGATAAATGGTGACACACAGCAGGGCCAGGAACAGAATGCTGCACGGGATTCCAGCAGCAATCCCAGCGATGGCAGACCCACTCAATCCTTCACCTAGCATCACAACACACAATAATCTAGTTTCATCTCAAACCAGTTCAAACAAGCTTAAACATTTATGATACCTGGACCAGCTCTGTGGATCTTAGATGGCACTCCATCAGTGAGACGAGCTTTGGGGATGATCCGAAACCAATATGTCGATTTGGGATTGAGAGGGAAGATGTCGGCGCTCCTGGCAGATCCAAGTTTCGACTGAATGGTGACATACCCATCAGAACTGGCTTTGGTGACAATACCACTTTTGGTGTGAAGAGCTGGACCTTTCATTTGGATGCCGAACCCTTAGATAAAATAGTAATAAAAGCACACACACGGACATTGTTACACCAGAGCTGATGATCAACGCACAAACACCGGGAGCAGACATTTATACAGAGCCAAATGGCAGACTGTTCCCATGGCAAGTTCGTCCTTAAAATGTTTTCCCACAACACAACCCTGCTCAGCCAGTGTTTTCACTGTGTTTACACCCCTATGTTCTGTGAAGACAATCTGTTTTCAAAACCGAGTAGACCTTTTCCTGAGAAATTCTCTTTAGATGTACAAAATCAAAAGAAGATGGTTGAGTCTGTGTATTTTCCCAAAAGAGAAATACATCCTGGAGTGTTCTGAACTGCTTCCCTAAAGTAGATTTCTGCTATACCTGTAACAATAGCTGTAGGTGGGACCTCCCAGGTCAAAGTGATGATGGTTCCATTTTGGTTCGGGAACAAGCTGGAATCCGAGATCGACGGCCCTGGGGAGGGAATGAGACTGAAAGTGAGGGGGAGGAAAATACTGAGGAGCTTTGTTTAAAAAGAAGCAGCAGCCCCAGGTATTACTTAGCTCTATCTGAGGGCCCATTGTGGCTCTGAACCAGGAACTGAATGAAACTGAATCCTCACAGTTTAAAGAAAAAATGATTCGCTGCACCATAAAGGCCCCGATGAATGTCGAGCATCATATATTCAGTTAGAAAGATGATGTTTCAGGTCAAGTAGATCTGCAATGATACTTTCTGCTTTAAAATTAGAAAAATAAACTACAAAACCAGCCTTGTAACAAACAAAACATAACATAAACAAACAAACGTAATTCAGCTTGTCACAGAGAAATGAAACACATCAGGAATTTAAAAGTCAATTGGGATATTAGAATAAGCATTAAAGCAACATAGCTTCAGACTAAACATCATGAAACTAAAGTATTTAAGTAAAATACAAATACTTAAACGTGCATTATGTAAGAATGAAGTAAGAATGACATTTTGTGGTCATTTTTGGTTGCAACAGCCCATTTTTCTCAACAAAAAGTTATTTTTCTCCACCGCTGTGAGTTTTACAGCTGTTGCCAGTTTATGGATCAGCTCCTGAAGATTCTAGATGACGAGCAAAAATAACTCATACACAGTAAGTTGATGAGTAGATAAATGCATCGTCATATCTGGTGTTGGGACTTTTGGGTGTTTTACAGTAGGGAGCACGTACTACACTTATTACAGTAACATTTCTCCGGTATTGGAGTAAGTGTGGTTGTTAGCCATCTTGCTGTTAGTTATAATTCTGAATGACTCATTAAAGGACGTAAAATGTCACCCTCACATTTCACTGTAATATCAAGTTGACTATTTGCTTCTAATTCACTGTTAGCATTGCTAGCTCAACGTTAGCCTCTAGTCTTCTTCACCTGTTTAAAGTTAAACAAAAAGATGCCATTGCTTCTTGGGGGTACAAGAAGTAACTTCTGGGTCACTCCCATTTACTGGCTTTGGTTCTTTAAGCAACTCTAGATGTTTTTGCCAGCTAACGTTAGCTTGGCGCAGACTCGACAAACTCAGATTGTAAACAAAGACTGTCTCTCTGATGTCTTTTTGAAAGAAGAGAAACGGACAACCTCCCTGTTGGCTGAAAATGAAATCTGTTTCTATGTAACCTTCCTTCCAACGTGACTGGGACATTGGACTGTTTTGTGATTATTTCACAGTAGAAATCTTAAATATTGCTTCTTTAGAACAAAAACAGCTACTGCCACCTTGTAATTGAATCTTTCCAGTCTGGCTTCCCAGTAGGTTGTAACACACGCAGGTGTAGTTTGGCATGACGAGGAAACTGCTCACGTTGTAACTGTAAATTCTCAGCTGCTCGGTGCTGCTGCTGATCAGTTGTGTCGTTCCGTTGGTCACAGTTTCATTGCCTCTGGACCATGACACCGCAGCCTGAGGGGACGCACCACTGAGGCAGCTGATGGAAACCACAATTTTACCAGAGAGATCAATAGAAGTTTCTACGATGGGAAGGAACTTCATTGGAGCACCTGCCGAGTAAAAGCACATTCGTTTAATGAAGACTTAGATTTTTTTTGTTATCAACAGCATAAAGATAAGAAGAAAAATAGATTTACTTGCAGATACATTGCACTTGTTTTGTTCCAGTGGATGGTCTGCTATGCAAATGACAGTTTTCTTATTAAGGTCAGCTGAAGCGGTGACAGTCAGGCTGAAGTTTTCTGCTCCATTGCTGTTGTTGCTTAGACCTGGGAAGGACAGCTGTGCCTGTGGGGTTCCTCCAGGCCAGCGGCACTGATACTGCAGGCTGACGTCATTCACAGACACCACGGAACACATTGGGGAGCCCCCTGGCTTTTCTGTATCCATAAAATTTATATTTGGTCTTAGAAATTTTACAACCAATGCATTTAGATTTGTGTGCATGTTAGGGCTGTGAAATGAGACAAAATGTTTATTTCATGTCCATCACCTCAAAACCTGGATGAAGGCACAAACCTAGCAGCATGTGGAGGTGAAACAGAACCAAAAAGTCTTGGACAAGAGATTTTTTATGT
Organism: Nothobranchius furzeri; assembly: GCF_043380555.1. Classification (NCBI taxonomy): domain Eukaryota; kingdom Metazoa; phylum Chordata; class Actinopteri; order Cyprinodontiformes; family Nothobranchiidae; genus Nothobranchius; species Nothobranchius furzeri. The sequence goes on from NC_091745.1 coordinate 68,610,177, forward strand.
ATGGACCAGCCCTAGAAGCTTAGAAATATAGATCAATCGTTGCAGTAACAAAAATCATTTTGCAGATCAATCTGCAGCCATGCTCCATTGTAGCCCTCATAAGGTCTACCATTGGCCTGATCCGTTCGTGTCTTACCAATCACAGCGCTCTATGTTTGGTGGGCGGGCATCAACAAAGATGGCATCAGCTCAGGAACAATGCTTGTTTGAAATGCCTTCAGCATCAACTTTGAGCGATTTAGATTTTTGCTTTTCTTTCAGACATGAGCAAATAGAAGTACTTAAGTCCTTTATTTAAACAAATAATGTATTTGTTCATGGCCAGACTATATATGTACATATAAATAATGGTTTGCCAGGCTACAGCCTTAGTGCACATTCAAATACTGTATTTAGTCCAGTATGAATAGAATCATAAAACTTTGCATTTATCTAAAAATTTCTATTTTATTTAAAAAACAAAACAGCATCCCTTTTGTTAAGAAATCAAACTAAAACAAGCAAGTGAATCCAATCACGTACCAAAAATCTTTAAAGTCAGACTCTTTTCACGCTTTTCTGCAGTCAGCGTGTTCAGCAGAGTGCAAGTGTAAACACCCCCCTGGCTGGTCTGCACATTTGTTAGATTTAGGACTCCATTGTTAGAATTAGGAAGGATCTGACCATCAAACGTCCACTCGGTAATTGGAGATGGGAACCCCTCAGCCTGACAGGACAGGCTTAAGGAGTCTCCGGCTTTATAGAGAAGCTGAGCTGGCTGAACCCCAACCACAGGCGCATCAGGTCCATCTATAACACATCATGATAGGTTAAGAAAAGAAGGTTACTAAAACACAAATAAAGGGACACAAATAAAGACATTTAGGGCTAAAAGAAGATTTATCTTACAGAGAATAGTTATAGTCTTACGAGCCGCCGCACTGCTGAAGGGGTTGGTCAGTAAAAGCGAGTACAGTCCTGCGTCACTTCGGTTGGGTCGTAGAATCACGAGGCTTCTTCCCTCTATCAGATAGTGTGAGCTGTTTTTCAGCTCTTTGCCATTAAACTGCCACATCTGTTGCTCCACAACTCCATGAAGCATGCTGTATTTTAACGTGAAACTTTCAGCCCCCTCTTTGGCAAAATCCGACTGAGTGTTCAGACTCACGCTCTGGAAGTTTTCTGCAAAACAAATATTAAAGAGAAAGAACAAGTGACTGAAACGGTGAGCTCATTCATCCTTTTAATAAAATGTTATGCTTGGTTAGTGTTGCAAGGCTGCATTATTAAAGCTGCAATGCCAAATGTGGAAAACAAATAGGCTTAAAACATGTTTTAATGCTTCTTAACAACGTTCTAACACAGTATAGCTTTAAATACATTGTGGTAAAAATTATTCCTATCGCATTTATCTAAAAACCTCCGCCAATGACACGTTTCGAACCAAAACAAACGACTGGACCATCCAGTTGTCGGTCTCGCCGAACCGCCGCACTTCTGAGTCTCCCCTTCATTACACACTTGCATATTTAGCAACAGAACACCACCGGTGTGAGAGGTTCTCGGCTCAATAATATCAAGCCGTTTTTACAAAAATTGCTGCAACATTGTGGCGGCATCAGGGAGCCTTAGGTCGTTTATAAGTGGTCAGACCATGGCGGTATTGTGGCACAATTGCGCCATTTTTACAAAAGATCAGGCGATGGTAGTATAATAGGGGTATGGGCTCGGTCTCTGTGCTGCGGCGATATAAACATGTATTCCACCCAAAAATATTTTGCCCACGGGACTGAATGAATTTGAGTATATAGATACTTTTTATTTATGGTGTTCTCTCTTTGATTATTTAGCGGATCAAATATAAGTTATAATATTTATATCGAAAAGTTTATATTATTATTGATACAAATGATATTCAAAGGCAATTAACTCTAACTGTAAAGTTGAAACGCTCAACATTATACTCAAGGAATGCCATTACGATTTAAACACACCATCAATGGAAACGATGGATTTCTTTGTAAAATTTGTTTCCTACAAAGAAGCGAAGAACTGCAATCGCGAGTTTGTCCGGACCAATCAGATTCTTCATTGTTAATGTGCCAACGTAACTTTTATGAATGTAGTGACAGAACTTCTGCTATTCGTACAACCAGCCAATCATCTAGTGTCACACCATCAGGAGGCACAGGCCCCCCGAGCCGATCCGGTACCGACACCGGCGTCTCAGGGAAGATACCCGAGGGGAGGGGTGTTACGTGACCGTGTTTGCATTCAAAACTGCAGCTAGCTTCTTTGCAGATTCGCTATAACAGCTTTAAAATGTGATCAACTATGAAACCAGCCAGATGGTTTCAGCAGGACATTTTTCAGCCTTCTTTCACCACAATGCTGAGTTCAAAGGCGGTCCTACTAGCCTAGGGTGGGGGGGGGGGGGGGGGGGATCCAAGGAAATCAGTAACATGACTGAAATCTTCTGTAGCTCCTGCTTAAATCAATATTTGACAAATTCCTAAACATTTTACACATTCTATGAATTTTTAAAACAACCTGCAAAAGCACATGTGATGCTTGACTTAAATTACGCAGATAAACACATTTTCAAGTGTGTCAAAGTTTACTCAGTACACTCTGGAGCTTTTGGAAACAGACATTTACTTTGGGAACACACAAGTTTACAAAAGTCAAAAAATAAACAACCAAACAAATTATTATTCAGGCATTTTCTAAATAAACTAAAATACTCACCAAATATCCTTAGAGTGAAAGTTCTGGAGACTTTTTCTAATCCAGACTTGGCCAGCTCTATGGTGTAGTTCCCAGTATATCCAAGCGGAACATGTAGAAAAGTAAGAGATCCATTGTTTTCGATCCGGAGCACATCCCTGCTGTTTGGAGCGATGTCTGGTGAGGAATTGGAGTTTATGGTCCACGTGCCAACAGTTATATTAGATCTGGACCAGCTAACCAATGGGTTTGGAGCACCACTGAAGGACACAGCCAGAGTCACGTTGGTACCAACTAATGCATTCACTTGAGTTGGACCAGCAGGTTGGAGCACAAGCTGACAGTTAGAGCCTGAAGAAATATCAATTATATTTTCACAATTAAAGTAGCTTTTCTTAGATGAACAGAAAACACAAGGCTGCATTTCTCTTTTATTGTATATTTAGGTCTTTTGGTTGGGTTTTTGTTTTAATCATAGTCACTTTTAACGTGCTTCTGCTTCATAAATAAAAGTAGACTTTTGATGTAAACTTAAAGTACATGGTTGAAAATAGCCACAACTAACACCACTTAAATGTGTCTAAAAGCTAAAAACAAAGTATTAACAGGCTTTTTGAGGGTAAAGCTACTTTTAAACTCACCTTGAAACGTGAAGATAATTAAAAACGTCACGAAAACTTCGTTCAGTAAAGTTTGAAATACGTCCAGCTTCTTCATCTCAGTTAAACAGAAGGGGCAAAAAACCCGGATTTCATTAAAAAAATGTAATAACTGTTCAACTACACGTTTATAAAAGCTAAACGGGACGTGGAAACGTCCTTGGAGTCTTCAGAGTATTCCTGTGCGCGCGAGGGCACGCGTTGCGAGGTGCTCACCTGCTGAGTC